>NC_073379.1:2082249-2362249 GCF_028641065.1 Leucoraja erinaceus | reverse complement strand
CCTCAATGAAACATACAGTATAGCAAAAGGCTTAGATAGTGTGGATGTGGAGAGGATGTTTGCACTAGTGGGAGAGTCTAGGACTAGAGGTCATAGTCTCAGAATTAAAGGGCGTTCCTCTAGGAAGGAGATGAGGAGGAATGTCTTTAGTCAGAGGGTGGTGAATCTGTGGAATTCTATGCCACAGAAGGCTGTGGAGGCCAAGTGAAGAGCTATTTTTAAGGCAGAGATAAATAGATTCTTGATTAGTACAGGTGTAATGGGTCACGGGTAAGGTGTCAGGGGTAATGGGGAGAAGGCAGGAGGCAGGAGAATGGGGTTAGGAGAGAGATAGAGAGAGATAGATAGAGAGAGATAGATAAGCCATGATTGATAGGCGGAGTAGACTTGATGGGCCAAATGGCCTAATTCTGCTCCCATCACTTATGACCTTTTGATCACGTAGGTTTCCTCCGGGTGCTCCGGTTCCCCCCCGCATCCCAAGGTCG
This sequence comes from Leucoraja erinaceus, assembly GCF_028641065.1. Lineage (NCBI taxonomy): Eukaryota > Metazoa > Chordata > Chondrichthyes > Rajiformes > Rajidae > Leucoraja > Leucoraja erinaceus. Next base: position 2,361,761 of record NC_073379.1, on the reverse strand, counting down.
TGCAGGTTTGTAGGTTAATTGCCTGCTGTAATCAGTCCCTTTTGTGCAGATGGGTGGGTGCAAAAGTGGAGTAAGGTAGAGAGCATATGATCGATGGCCAGCATGGACTGGGTGGGCTAAAGGGCCCGTTTGTCTCGGGCAACTTCCTTAAAAAAAAAATTTAAGCCCGACACCCTGCCCAGCTGCTGTGAAGAGAGACCAACAAGTCAACAATCTTCTCTCAGATTAGGGAAATCTTTTAATCCAAATTGATGCAGAGGAAGAGGGGAGGCACCACTCAGCCAACTGAGCAGAACACACAAGATCCTGATCTTAACGAAGCAATTGGCGAGGTCTCGGGGCATTGCACCACAGAATGAAGGATCCATGCCCAAACACATTCTGCTAGCTTGCGTTGTTCAGTGGCAGAAAGTGCCTTAACAATGACAACCATTTATCACCTTCATATCATCAGCCTCTGCAGCCAAGTTCAAGACGCCTCTGGGCTCAAAACTCACTCCACCTACTTCAAGGTGAAACAATGAAGGAAAGTTATATCCTCCCACAGAATGCTCAAGCAGAATTTGAGAAGGGAATCATTAGCCATCTACATTGGCACAAACTCAACGAGACATCAGGAGTGAGGAGCTGCTGTAGATCAAATTGTCTCCAACTTCCTGTCCAGTCACCCGCCAACCTTTAAGGGCCGGTCCTACCAGCATGCGATAGCATGCGTCTAGCGTGACCAACCGTGGTCACTTGAGGCGTACGGCCTCGCGGGGCCAGTCCCACTTCAATCGGCTATGGAGTTGTGTGGGGCTGGTCCCGACATCGAACAGGGCTACAAAAATCTTGCACTGTCCGAAAATCCCGCACGTCAAACGGCCTGTCGGCCCGCAGGTGCATTGAGGCTGTACGCAGCGCCTCAACGGGTGTACACAGCATCTCGACGTCATTCACAGCGTTGTGACGGCGTATGCCTGGCGCGTGGCGTGATGACGTCACCGCCCGACACCCTGCCCAGCTGATTGGTGAGTATGATGCCGGGACCAGCCCCGCACAACTCTATACGCCTCCGCGGTTCAAATTGGGACCAGCCCCGCGAGGCCGTACACCTCAAGCGACCACGTTTGGTCGCGCTAGACGCATGCAATCGTATGCTGGTGTGACAGGCTCTTTAGACCGTAAAGATACAATGTGGAAACAAGCCCTTCAGCCCATCGAGTCTGCCCTGAACAGTCATCACCCCTCCTACACTAAAGCACACACACACACACACACTAGGGACAATTTTAGTTTAGTTTAGAGATGCAACACGGAAACAGGGCCCACCGTGTACGCACAGGGCCCACCGTGTACGCACCAACCAGTGATGCCCGCACACTAACACTATCCTACACACACTAGGGGCAATTTGCAATTTTATCAAAGCGAATTAGCCGACAAACCTGTACGTCTTTTGAATGTGGGAGGAAACCGGAGCACCCGTAGAAAACCCATGTGGTTACAAGGGGAACGTACAAACTCTGTACAGACAACACCCATAGTCAGGGTCAAACCTGGATCTCTGGCACTCCAAGGCACCATTACCCCCCTGAGCCACCCTCAAACATTCAGATAACTCTCGTTACAACGAGCATTTCTGCATCATCGATGACTAACTGCTGAATCACAGTCAATGTTGACCTCTGATGTCTTCTGGAGAGGAAGTGGGACATGTGTAAGTGATTTGAAGCGGCTCACACAGTTTCTGGTTTTCATGGGTGGAGTCTCGAGGATGTGAAACTGTGATCTAACATGTCATAGAGTCTCGAGATGGAGTCAGTGAACTACTTCCTATCTTTTGCAAGTAGTTTAATTTAGCTTACTTTAGAGATACAGTGCCCACCGAGTCATAATGGCATAAGGGATAGAAGGAGGTTTAGGCCATTCGACCCATCAAGTCCACTCTGGCTATAGATAATAGGTGCAGGAGTAGGCCATTCGGCCCTTCGAGCCATCACCGCTATTTAATGTGATCATGGCTGATCATCCCCAATCAGTACCCCGTTCCTGCCTTCTCACCATATCCCCGACTCCGCTATTTTCAAGAGCCCTATCTAGCTGTCTCTTGAAAGCATCCAGAAAACCTGCCTCCACCGCCCTCTGAGGCAGAGAATTCCACAGACTCACAACTCTCTGAGAGAAAAAGTGTTTCGTTTTAAATGGCTTACTCCTTATTCTTAAACTATGGCCCCTGGTTCTGGACGTCCGCAACATCGGGAACATGTTTCCTGCCTCTAGCGTGTCCAAAACGCTTAACAATCTTATATGTTTCAATGAGGTCCCCTCTCATCCTTCTAAACTCCAGAGTGTACAAGCCCAGCTGCTCCATTCTCTCAGCATATGACAGTCCCGCCATCCCGGTAATTAACCTTGTAAACCAACACAGCACTCCCACAATAGCAAGAATGTCCTTCCTCAAATTAGGGGACCAAAACTGCACACAATACTCCAGGTGTGGTCTCACTAGGGCCCTGTACAACTGCAGAGGGACCTATTTGCTCCTATATTCGACTCCTCTTGTTATGAAGGCCAACATGCCATTCGCTTTCTTCATGGGCCTGCTGTACCTGCATGCTTACTTTCATAGACTGATGAACAAGGACCCCCCCAGATCCCGTTGTACTTCCCCTTTTCCCAACTTGACGCCATTTAGATAGTAATCTGCTTTCCTGTTTTTACTACCAAAGTGGTTAACCTCACATTTGTCCGCATTAAATTTCATCTGTCATGTATCTGCCCACTCACCCAACCTGTCCAAGTCACCCTGTATTCTCATAGCAATATCAATCATGGCCGATCCACCCTAACCCCATTCTCCTGCCCTCTCCCCATAACCGTGCCGACAAGCGATCCCCACACACTGGCACTGTCCTACACACTCACACTATCCTTTACCGAATTTTTACCAAAGCCAATTTACCTAAAAAGCCGTCTTTGGAGGCTGGGAGGATACCGGAAAACCCACACTGTCAAGGGGGGGGCTGGGGGGGGGGGGGGGGGGGGGGGGGGGGGGGGGGGGGGCTCGGGGGGGGGGGGGTTACAAACTCCATACATGCAGGACTTCAGAAGTGCTTAAAACAAACATGTGGAACAAGCTACCAGGAAACATTCCCACGGTGTACGAAATGTTACATTCAACAAAATATTAAAGAGCAGAGCCCAGATGCTAATTGGGATCAAGGGAAAGATGTGATGAAGCCCCGAGGTGCCTTATTTGTGTAGTTCACAGATTAGGAAATCTTGTGATTGAGGTTTTTTGGTTCATTGCTTTCTCGAAGCTGCCAAAATTGACTTCACGGCTCCGTCTGAATTTCTTCCCTTCCTCTTCACAGCAATAAGAGCCAAAATGGGAAAGGCAGCACTGTGAAGATCCAGCCTGGTTCCAATAAGTTGCAGCATTATGCTAAACGTATTGGAAATTATATAATGCATTTCCTCAGCAAATGGTTTAGTTTAGAGATACCGCGCGGAAATAGGCCCTTTAGCCCACCGAGTCCGCACCGACCAGCGATCCATGCACATTAACACTATCCTGCACCACATCGACTCTATCCTACACACACTAGGGACAATTTGCATTTATACCAAGCCTATTCACCTACAAACCTGTACGTCATTGGACATACGTACATTTCTTTCTCAAACATAAATTCATAATTTCCCCTCATGTGATATCTGTTGCACATTGTAGGATTTCACACTTGCATACAAATTATATTTATTCCAACACTGCAATAATAATTTGCCAAAAACAACATTGACTTGCAGGGCTGGGCCAGTGAGCAACAAGAGAGCATTGTTATCGCAACACAGCTTCGGCAGGGTAACCTGTGCAGTACTAACCAAAAGCAGGGCAGCTTCCAGTAAAACAGATTTCTTTAATGAAGCAACTCGTGATCCAGCTGTCATAACACATCATCATCAGCTCAGTCACACACAGAGGCTTCACGGGGAATTTGAGGATAAACGTACAGCTCGCAGTTGCCATGAACTCTGCCGACAATGCAGGTCCCAGGGTCAGTGTCTGGTTGGTGCCGAGTCAGAATAGTGTTGCAATTAGCCTAGGTCTTGTCTACGCAGGACAGGGGTATGTGCAAAACGCAACGTGCTGCAGTGACTCAGCGGGTGGGGAGGGAATGGAGAGGCGATGTTCCAGGCCAGGACCCTTCTTCAGATGGATTGTAGCTGGGTGAGGGGGGGGGGGGGGGGGGGGGGAAGAGTTGTTAAAGAGGGAGGCTGTGGGGGGAGGGCAGGACAAAGCCTTGCAAGTGATACATGGATACAGGTGGGGGGTGGACAAGATGGGTGGACAAAAGTGAGAGGTAAGAAAGAGATATTAAAGCGGGCAGATAGATAAGGACAGAGGAAGAGTGAAATGTAAAGTCAGAGGGAGGGATATAGATGAAAGAGTATATGCGGGGAAGGGTAAGTGGTGCGCAACAGAGTGGGCTGCAAAGAGAGAGGGGAAAAGGGGGGGTTGTTGCTTAATATTCAATGTCCATGGTGTTGTGTTGTAAGCTACTCAAGCAGGATAAGAGGTGCTGCTCCTCCAATACATGTGGCCTCCCTCTGTCAATGGTGGAGGCCCCGGACAGAAAGGTCAGTACGGGAATGGGAAGGTGCGATTAAATGGCCATTAAGCAGAAAGCTCCATCTATAACAATATACTTGGAAGCAAGTCAACTAGAGCATGTCACTGGCAACTTCAGGAGTTAAGATGCAGCACTTCAGAATGCAGGGATGCACAACTTAAATGTTTAACGTTGACCAATTTTTTCTTGCAAGAAAAATAAAGCCACTAACATTATTTAACAAGGTTTTGCGAATATTAAACACGGTAAAACTCGTGTTTTTTTTGTGTTTTATACATGCAGTGAATTTATACACTGAGGTTCAGTTTACAGTTCATCTCCTTCTGTTCCTTTAGCTTTCACTGCACACTCTTGTCCTAATGGATGGGCAACAGCCAGGGCTGAGAATATTACAAATTCACCGAGAGAACTTCATGGGAGTTGCACGTCGGAAATAGCGGCAGATGTGATCACAGAAGATATGTTGAGTACATCTGCTCAGAAATCCTCAAATGGCAAGTTGGTCCATTGTCCCGGAGAGAAGGGAAGGAGGGAGGGGAGAGAGGGGGAGAAGGTGGGGAAGGGGGCAGGGGGGTGAGGAGAAATGGGAGAGTCAAGGACTAGTCATAGCCTTAGAATTAAAGGACGTTCCTTTTGGAAGGAAACGAGGAGGAATTTCCTTCATCGGAGGATGGTGAATCTGTGGAATTCTTTACCACAGAAGGCCGTGGAGGCCAAGTCAATGGATATGTTTAAGGTAGAGATTGATAGATTCTTGATTAGTACGGGTGTCAGGTGCGATGGAGAGAAAGCAGGAGAATGGGGTTAGGAAGGAGAGATAGATCAGCCATGATGGAAAGGTGGAGTAGACATGATGGGTCCGAATGGCCTAAATCTGCACCTATCACTTATGACTTTATGTCGGTAGTTACATACTGTCTTTCCGCTGGCTGGTTAGTACGCAACAAAAGCTTTTCATTGTACCACAGTACATGTGACAATAAACAATAAACTAAACTAATATTACGCACAGCAGGGCCTGATGGCCTCCTGGTGTCTAGGAATGCTTCAATGATGCATTCAAGAGAGAGTTAGATTTAGCTCTTAGGGTTAACGGAATCAAGGGATATGGAACGGTGTACTGATTCTGGTCGAGTGGCCTACTCCTGCACCTATTTTCTATGTTTCCACTTGACCAGCTTCTCGGTAATAAAGTCCATACAGTAGATCCAGTGGAATTCCCATTCCACATCAAAACTATCAACAAAAGCCTTCCCCTCTCATGGCCACACAACATGGCAACAGGCCCTTTGGACAGACTCATCTATGCTGAACAGGTTGCTCAAAAGAACTAGTCACTTTTGAGTGACCCGTGCCTGGTCCATATTCCTCCAAACTTTTCTAATTTTTGAAAGTTCCCATCTAATACCATCAAAAATTGGCCATGCCCCAATTTCAGACTTCAGCACATTGCCAAGCTCAATCCTTTTGTATTTGACCAAGTCTTTTAAAATGTTATTGTACCTGCCTCAACCACTCTGGCAGCTCATTCCATATATGCACCACCCTCTGGGCGATAGAGTTGAACTTGGGATTCTTTAAAGCATTTCCCCTCTTATCTTAAACCTATGTCCCGGAATAAATTCTTTGAGTTCTCCTGTACGTTACCTGCCAAACCTGCCTGACGTGCTTTATCTGCCCTCCCAATTACCTTCTTACGTGGACTCCTAGAGCCTCTATAATCAAGGAGGGGCTTGATTGCAGCTGCCTATAGCCTACTTAGGCCCCATTTTAGTTGACCAGAGCCTCAATATCTCTTGTCATCTAGGGTTCCCTACCCTTGTGCCACTTCAACAAGAACATGTTTGGCTTGAACGCTCACATTTATAAGCCTCCCATCTTCCCAAATGTTCCTTCTGCAAACATATTTTCCCCCATAACTTTTGAAAGGTCTTTTCTAATACCATGACTACGGGCGTTCTGTATGAACTTTGTATGCTCTTCCCATGGCCATGTGAGATTTCTCAGAGTGTTTAGTTTAGAGATACAGTGCGGAAACAGGCCCTTCGTCCCACCGAGTCCTCACCGACCAGCGAGAGAGAGAGAGAGAGAGACACACACACACACACACACAGACAAGTACTATCCTTTTCCATAACTATTAAAAAAAAATCAATCCTCTTCCTAAAGCATTCAGGAAAATAACTCTACCGTACTAGTCTTCATCTGTAATGGGCCTGTCCCACTGTACGAGCTAATTCAAGACTTTTCCCGAGTTTCCCCTGATTCGAACTCAGAGAATTACGGTAATAGCCACTCGTAGGTACTCGGGGCTTTCGTAGACGTTTTTCAACACGTTGAAAAATCTTCACGAGCTTACCGCGTTTCCCGAGTACCTGACGTTAGCATTACGAGCCGCTAAGAGACGTCCCAAGCTCCGCCTTGCCCGCTACATACATTCTACGCGCTTACCACGAGTTTGATTTTTTTTTTAAACTCGGGAGAGCTCTTAAATTACCTTGCAGAGTGGGACAGACCCTTTACACTGGCATTTTCTCAAGTTGGTTTTATGGTTGTCGCTGAATCTGCTGCCTCTGTCCTTTAAATCAAATTCAAATTATGATCCACAATAATCTCCGTTACATAAATGCTATGATGAAGGGTCTCGACCCGGAACTCCACCCATTCCTTCTCTCCAGAGATGCTGCCTGACTCGCTGAGTTACTCCAGCATGTAAACAAGCATCTGTATTTCCTTCGTGCACATAAATGGTATAGACATTATCATTAAGGTCCCTTACCACCCATCCCACCACATCTACTCCATTCTGCCATCTGGGAAGAGGTACAGGAGTATCAGCTGCAGAACCAGCAGGATGCTACACAGCTTCTTCCCACAAGCAACAAACATGGTTATCAGACTGTGTTGCCTCCCCATACACATACACCCCCACATCTAACCTCGCCCAAACACCTTAACAGCTAGACACCTGCAAAGGTAAAGTCACTGTTCGGTTTGAATGTCTGTTTTTAAGTTCTATTTTAGGTCTATTTTAGAGATGATAATTTTTTAACTTGTATGTATTTATTTCTGTTTTTACTAATTACACTGACAAAGATGATGAGAAACAGTTTTTCCGTTTCTTCTGTGTATGCAAGTACTCGGTGAAACGACAATACAGTGAATACTGAATCGATGCAGCACACATCTGTATTAAACCTACGATAGACACAAAATACTGAAGTAACTCCAGCATTTTGTGTCTATCTTTGATTTAAACCAGCATCCGCAGTTCTTTGCCACACATGTATTAAACCTGCCCTCAGTTCCTTTGGTCAATGTCAGAATTGATGAGAGGAGGGGAGGACCCAATTGAATCCCAGACCTGGTCGATCATGTGAAAGTTTATGTGCATGCAAACCATTGTCATCATTTTGAGGAAGAACATTCTTGCTATTGAGGGAGTGCAGCGTAGGTTCACCAGGTTAATTCCCGGGATGGCGGGACTGACACATGATGAAAGAATGGTCCGTCTGGGCTTATATTCACTGGAATTTTGAAGGATGAGCGGAGATCTTATACTAACATATAAAATTCTTAAGGGATTGGTCAGGCGAGAAGCAGGAAAAATGTTCCCGATATTGGGGGAGTCCAGAACCAGAGGTCACAGTTTATGAATAAGGGCTGGGCCATTTAGGACTGAGATGATGAACAACCTTTTCACCCAGAGTGTTGTGAATCTGTTGAATTCTCTGCCACAGAAGGCAGTGGAGGCCTATGATTTTGGATGATCAGCCATGATCATATTGAATGGCGGTACTGGCTCGAAGGGCCGAATTGCATACTCCTGCACCTATTTTCTATGTTTCTATGACTGCAGCTATGGGTAGTGGGAAAAGTGGCAGGAGAAAAATAAATAAATCAGACAATGGTTTGAATGCTCATGAACTTAAATCACATGATCGACCAGAGGGCTGGGATTAAATTTGTAACCTGAAGAATCTCTGCAGAAGCTTTTAACAGGTCTCCACTTGTGGATATTTTCACTAAATCTTTGTAAGAAAATAAAAATAAGGTAGTTTAGGACTGGATTCCTTTTGTTCTCAAGCTTACACCAACTGGCCCGCTCCAGTTCAGCAAATATTTGCACTAGGAAGCCGCTGATGAACAGATTAGACAGTCAATGCAAAAGCCCCTGATGCAATAAGTTGCTGCTTGTGCTTTGACAACTTTGGGTAAAATAGGCACACAATGTATTGTAAAAACTAGGAACTGCAGGTGGTAGTTTACAAACAAAAGCCACAAAGTGCTGGAGTAACTCAGCAGGTCAGCCTCAGGATCTCTGGGGAACATGGGTAGGAGATGTTTCGGGTCGGGACCTTTCTTCAGACTGATTGTTTTTTGAGGGATGGGGTGCGTAAAGGAAAGCTGGAAGAGAGGAGAGGCAGAACAAAGCCTGGCAAGCGATAGACACAAAATGCTGGAACAACTCAGCGGGTCAGGCAGCATGTCTGGAAAAAGGGAATAGGTGACATTTTGGGTCAAGAACTTTCTTCCTTGCAAGTGATAGGTGGATACAGGTGAGGGAGGGTTTTGGATTTGCAAATGGTTGGACAAAGGCCGGAGATGCATTTATTGCGCTCTATCGACTTTCGATACAACTTTCACCTGCTGCACCTGGAGTCTTAATGTAGTAACATCTTTTGGCTGTGACCAAATATCATCTTAAATATTATTCCATGCACCACGTTACTTTCCTGCAACATGACACTTGCAAACAATATTGTTATCTGTGCAGTGTTAAGGGCCTGTCCCACTTGTGCGTCACTTGCGCGTCACGCAGATGGCGTGCAAAGATTTTGTACAACCCAAAATCCTGGGGCGCCGCGCACGACCGCACGTCACTACCTACGTCACCACGTGCGCATCATGTGCGCGTCGCGCATCATGCCGCGTAAATGATGTGACGTGCAAATGACGCCCAAGTGGGGCATGCCCTTTAGTTTCAAAACCTCAACTATTGGACAGTGAAGAACAAAAGGAGAACACACAAGAATTTCCTTTTGCCAGGGGCAAAATAACAAAAATACCTGCATAATTTAGAACCACCTGAGTGATCAGCATATGGAAAAGCTAAATGTCTTTATTGCATAAGGTACTGAGATAATAAACACATTAGGTACTGCATTAATGATTTAGTGCAAAGTAATTTTGTTTCCCGTCTTCATTATCTTTCAATCCGGTTGGATCCCATAAAATCCTCTTTATCTTTAAGGTGCTCCCATTCTCCAAGGTCAATTGATTTTGCAGCTGAGCTATTCTCAATGAAATAGTCGGACTTGGCTAGTTTATCACTTGACTTGATTGATCGGATAAGGAAAATCTTCACCTTTGAAAAATGAATAGGATTTTTCTGATCGTTTGACTCAACAGCCATGTTTTCAACCAGAAGATCCAAGTTTCATTGAAAGGGGAAAACAAACCCGTGTCAAAGGCTCCTTCCTTGACCAAAAGCAGCAGTACCGGCTCGGCATCAGCGGCGGCGGAGCTGCGGGTCGGAGGACGGCGGTGCAGCGCTGGAGCGCCATTGCAGGGCTGGCGGTGACTTCGCTGAAACTCCGGTAACTGGAGCTGGGTCCGTTGCGGAGCTGCGGGTCTGTGGAGCAGCTGCGGGCGGCGGCGCTGAACTTTCCATTGGGAGCCTGGGATCTCCTGATGAGATCGCCAGTTGAGCTCCATTCGGCGCGGCCCTGTCGGCTCCGGAAGCCACGGTCTCGAGTAAGGAGGCCCGACTATGGGTGGACATGGGGATGGGACTGGACTTTGGGCCTTTCCCCACAATGGGAACCATTGTGGGAAGATGTTTTGATGTTGAAACTATCTATTACTGTCATGTTGTATTCTTTTTTAATGTGCTGCATGGCAAAAAGAATTTCACTACACCTAGGTGTATGTGACAAAATAAATTTGAAATTTGAAAAGGTTGCCAAGGGTGGCACAGCAGCATAGAAAATGCAGCCTCACAGCTCCAGAGATCCAGGTTCGATCCTGACCTCGGGTGCTGTCTGTGTGGAATTTGCCTTTTCTCCCTGTGACCACTTGGGTTTCATTGCGAGTGCTCCGGTTTCCTCCTACAGCACAAAGTCGTGCAGGTTTGTTGGTTAATTGGCCTCTGTAAATTGTCCCTAGTGTGTAAGGATTGGATGGGAAAGTAGGTTAACATAGAACAAGTGTCAACGGGTCAGCATCGACTCGAAGGCCCGGTTTCCATGCTAGACAGTTGTCTAGATTAGTTTTAGTTTAGTGATAGGGCGCTGAAACAGGCCCTTCGGCCCACACCGACCAGCGATACCCGCACATTAACACTATCCTGCACACACTAGGAACAATTTAGACATACACCAAGCCAATTAACCTACAGACCTGTGCGTCTTTGGAGTGTGGGAGGAAACCGAAGATCTCAGAGAAAACCCGAGATCTTCGGGAGAACGTATAAAGTCTGTACATACGGCGCCCATAGTTGGGATCGAACCCGGGTCTCTGGCGCTGCATGCTCTGTAAGGCAGCAACTCTACCGCTGCGCCACCGTGGCTGCCCTTAAACTCCAAACTGGTCTACGCCAAACTGGTCTGATCAACAGTACTATTGAATGCACGCCATTTGAAAAACATCTAAGCCATTTCATTCACTAATTTCTTTATTTGCTCTATCATTAAAACTTGAATAAAACTTGGTAGACGTGAATATTGGGGATGATCACATTGAATGGCGGTGCTGGCTCAAAGGGCCGAATGGCCATCTCCTGCACCTATTGTCTATTGAATTAATTTCTAAATTGTATATAAACCAGATTATCCCACGTCTAAACTGAGAATATTTGCCCGGACCTAACTGATCATGGAAATTGTCATGGTTTACACATTATTTACAATGTCACTTTCAACAGGTTAAACATGAATGGCTCATTACTCAAGCAGGTTGGGAGAATACATTCTCATTTTTAGTTTAGAGATACAGTGTGGAAACAGGCCCTTTGGCCCATCAAGCCCACGTCAATCATTGACCATTCGAACACTAGGTCTATGTTATCACATCCTACACACTGGAGGCAATTTACAAAAGTCAATAACCTACAAACGTGCACATCTTAGGAGTGTGGGAGGAAACCAGAGCACCCACAGAAAACCCACACGGTCACGGGGAAACAAAATAAACTCCATACAGACAGCACCACTTAGTGAGGATCTCCAGCAACTGTACCACTACACCACTGTGCCTGAATTTATTGACTAAATATATCACATTGACCTCATCTACAATAATGGGTATCAAGTCCATCAATTTGGCCATTTGTGGCAAACTAATGATATTTCTTTGTTCAGCAGTGGAGCAGGTGAAAAGCATCAAGTTCCTGGGGGTGCATATAACGGACACCTTAAACTGGTCCACAAACATTACATCTCTGGCAAAACGGGCACAGCAGCGGTTGTACTTCCTCCGCAGGTTGAGAAGTTTACACCTCCACCCTCCCATCCTCACCACATTCTACAGAAGCACAATTGAGTCGGTCATGACCAGCTGCATCTCTACGTGGTGCGGCAGCTGTACAGCTGCGGACTGGAAGTGCCTTCAGAGAGTGGTGAGGACAGCGGAAAAAATCATTGGGACTTCTCTTCCTTCCATCATGGACATGGGGTACAAGCGCTGTCTGATTAGAGCTAAGGGCATTATCAGAGCCCCCACACACCCACAATTTGGACTGTTCATACTGCTTAACTCTGGGAGGAGGTACCGCAGCATGAAGAGCGGGACAACCAGGTTCTGCAACAGCTTCATCCCCCAGGCCATAAGATTACTGAACAATCAACAAAACCGAGGCTAGAACTTTTTAAATATCGACACTTTTTAAAAACTTTTTATATATATTTATTTTTACATGAACATTTTTATGCACCTTTTTTACTATTATGAGAGTCAAATGCACGAAATTTTTTCAAGGTGCACGTATATCTAGCAATAAAGTTTTTTCATTACATTCATTCATTTCAATCAGATTCAAATTCAATCATTCATTCGTTCATTCATTCACTGTGTCCATTCAATATTCAATCATTCAATCATTCAATCATTCATTCATTCATACATCCACATCCATTCATTCATACACATTCATTCATTCATTCATGCATTCATTCATGCATTCATTCATTCAATCAATCATTCAATCATTCATTCATTCTTGCAGCTAATTTTCAACTTGGTTTGGGAGTTGGGTAGATTTTCCTGATAGTTTAGCTGATCAACGTCAATGCATAATTCAACTATTCAGATTGCAGGGTCCAAGGTTCACCGCCTGGATTGGAGAGTGTTAGCTGATCTCTGCAGTCAGGGCCAAATATAGAAACTCTTCGGCTCAAAGGTCTTTAGGTCATAAGTGATAGGAGTTGAATTAGTGAATGCAGCGCCAGAGACCCGGGTTCAATCACGACTACAGGTGCTTATCTGTACGAAGTTTGTACGTTCTCCCCGTGACCTGCGTGGGTTTTCGCCGAGATCTTCGGTTTCCTCCCATATTCCAAAGACATACAGGTTTGTGGGTTAATTGGCTTTGGTAAATGTAAAAATTATCCCTAGTAGGTGTAGGATAGTGTTAATGTGTGGGGATCGCCGGTTGGCGCGGACTCGGTGGGCCGAAGGGGCTGCTTCCGTGCCGTATCTTAAACTAAACAAAAGTAAACTCACAAAAAGGATGGTTTTCTACCAAGCAGCTGGTGTGAAAGCAGCAGCCACTTCCTTCTTTAGTTTTAACTGGTCCCATTGTTTCGATTAAATATTGCGTCTGTCCGTCCGTCCGGCACATGCATGAAAATAAATCAAATGCTAGCCTTTTATTGGCATTAAACCATGGTAACCAAACACCGCTGTGAGTGCTGAGGGTGCAGCCAGAATACACGATGGCTTACATCATGGTCTACTGGCTTGAAGTGGACCCATTGGGAAAGTACTTTGCCTACACCAAAAGCAAGTCGCCCTTCAAATTACAGCAGTGTCAAAGAGTGATAGAGTGATACAGAGTGGAAGCAGGCACCTCAGCCCAACTTGCCCACACCGGACAATATGTCCCAGCTACACTAGTCTCTTGGTCCATATCCCTCCAAACCGGTCCTGTCCATGTACCTGTCTGTTTCTTAACCGTTGGGATAGTCCCTGCCTCCACTACCTCCTCTGGCAGCTTGTTCCATACACCCACTAACTATCCTTTGTGTGAAAAGGTTACCCCTCAGATTTCTATAAAATCTTTTCCCCTTTATTTTAAACCTATGCCCTCTGGTCCTCGATTCACCTACTCTGGGCAGGAGACTCTCTGCATCTACCCGATCTATTCCTCTCATGAATCTTCTCTGTACCGTTTTAAGCTTGTCAACATCATATTCCTCCAAACCTGTCCTATGCATGTGCCTGTCTAACGGTTTCTTAAACATTAGGATAGTCCCGGCCTCAACTACCTCCTCTGGCAGCTTGTTCCATACACCCACCACCCTTTATGTTAATGTTACCCCTCAGAATCCTATTAAATCTTTTCCCCTTCACTTTAAACCTATGTCCTCTGATCCTCGATTCAGCTACTCTGGGCAAGAGATTCTGTGCATCTACCAGATCTATCCCTCTCATGATTTTATACACCTCTATAAGATACCCCCTTATTCTCCCGCACTCTGAGGAATAGAGCCTACTCAACCTCTCCCTATAGCTCACAACCTCTAGTCCTGGCAACATCACCGTAAATATGGCAGTGGATGCACCCTGTAGAAAGGACACAGCCGCTTACAAGCAGTTACAAGCAGACAGAACTTCGTACAATGTTTAACGTCTTCATGTGTAAAAAAGAACTGCAGATGCTGGTTTAAATCGAAGGGAAACATGAAATGCTGGAGTAACACAGCGGGTGAGGCAGCATCGACATGGTGATATTGAGCCGTGTCCCACTGTACAAGTTCATTCAAGAGCTTTCCCGAGTTAAAAAAAAAAAATCAAACTCGTGGTAAGCACGTAGAATGAACGTAGCGGGTACGTCGGAGCTCGGGGACGTTTCTTAGCGGCTCGTAACACTAACGGCAGGTACTCGGGGAGACTCGCTAACTGCAGGTAAGCTTGGGAAGACTCGTGAAGATTTTTCAACATGTTGAAAAATGTCCACGAGAGCCCCGAGTATTTATGAGCGGCCATTACCATAAATCTCCGAGTTCGAATCAGGGCAAACTCGGGGAGAACTCTTGAATGAACTCATACAGTGGGACAAGGCTTTTACTCCAGCATTTGTGTTTACCTTCGATATTTAACCTCCTCTTAGGAAGAGGAGTGATTATTTATTTGTGTGTGCACTGCAGCCGAGCAACATTGTCCTTCGTATTAAACTATTAAACGTAAGCTATCCCCCTTCAATTAGACCCACTTAAACATAAACGTCCCGAGCCATCAACAGTTCTTTGGAAGTTATTGTGCTGTTGTTGCTCCAGTTAATAATGTAGAAGATTTCACTACGGCAAGCACATTCAATTGGGAATAAAAGGGGCTTGATCTCCAGTTAACACAGCCTTGTAAATGAATGTTAATCAGAATCTACAACAAAGCAGGGAGCACGTCACATCTCCACAGTAAGACACAAACTGAGTTCCTTACTGAAATTATGGACACAATTTACTTTTCCACATCCATTTTTTTTAGCTGAGCACAAAAATACTTTGGTTCAAAATCTTCCAAGAAATTTCCCAGGACACTGAACCACGGCAACCATTCAGCCACGGCTTCATGCGCTTGGTCACGCATTCATAGCGGACCAGAGACATTGATCCTGGTGTGACACTCTTGGCTTTCTTCCCTTCTAAAGACGATGACTCACGCCGAAACATGACGACATTGGCAACTCCCTTTCCCTTCACCCTTCCAATCCTAAAACGTATGCCCAGCAACTGAGGCAAATCCCTACATCCTGGTATCTCGGTCTACTTTTAGAGACTTTGGGAGTGGCACGGTGGTGCAGCGGTGATGTTGCTGCCTCACAGCGCCAGAGACCCGGGTTCGATCTTGACTACGGGCGCCGTTCTGTACGTTCGCACCGTGACCACGTGGGTTTTCTCCGGGTGCTCCCGTTTCCTCCCACACTCCAAAGATGTACTGGTTTGTAGGTTAATTGGCTTCGGTAAAAATTGTAAATTGTTCCTAGTGTGTGTAGGACAGTGTTTGTGTGCGGAGTTCGCTGGTTGGTGCAGACCGAATGGGCTGAAGGGCCTGTTTGCTCGCTGCGTCCCTAAACTAAACTAAAGATTCGCTTGAAAAATAGCCAGCTTCTATCCACACTCATCCTCCAACATCTAACATCTGTCCTTCGACCGACTATACAGATTGTTCCAGGTTCGATCCCAATAAGGGCGCTGTCCATAGGGACTTCGTACATTCTCCCCGTGACCGAGTTGGGTTTTCTCCGAGATCTTCGGTTTCCTCCCAAACTCCAAAGGTGTGCAAGCATGAAGGCTAATTTATTTGATGTAATTGTAAATCGTCCCTAGCTTGTGTAGGATAGTGTTAATCTGCAGGGATCGCTGGTCGGCGTGGACTCGGTTGGCCGAAGGACCTGGTTTTCGCGCTGTATCTCTAAACTAAACGAGCCAAGTCTGCCTGCTTTGCATCCCATTCACGCGAGCACACTTCACAAGTTCCCACACTACTCTTTTTTCTCTTCACCCCCCCCCCCCCCCAACCTCCCTCCCTCTCTCCTTGCCTCTCCACCCCACTAGTACTGACCCACTCCTTGCAATATTTATCCTGGAAGGCCCTCATTATCATCACCAGTGGGCTGGCTGCCGGGCTCAGCTCCAAGCACTTGCCTCATCTATGGCCGTGCTAATTTCACTTTCCTTCCAGACCACAAGCACAAAAGGGGGGGGGCTTCGGAGCCTCTGGCATGTGTCCAAACTACTTTGTATTCAATTGCAGGCCCTCAAACATAACCACAACATTAATTTAAATAGCTAAATCATTGTTCCCTTAATAGAAATCAACATTTTTTTATCAGGCACTGGAAATGGTTCCAGAACACAACCACTGTGATCTGGAGGAATCCAGCTCACACCATCCGCCCCACAGCACAAGGTGATTCACGAGCAGGCTGGGTCTCTATTCCTTGGAACGCATGAGGATGAGGGGTAATCTTATAGAGGTGTATAAAATCACGAGAGGAATAGATTGGGTAGATGCACAGATGGGGAATCGAGGACCAGGTTTAAGATGATGTGGGGGGGGGGGGGGGGGGAGATTTAATAGGAATCTGAGGGATGACATTTTCACCCAAAGGGTGGTGAGTGTATGGAACGAGCTGCCGGAGGAGGTAGTTGAGGCTGGGACTATTGCAACGTTTAAGAAACAGTTATGGACAGGACAGGTTTAGAGGGATATGGGCCAAACGCAGGTAGGTGGGACTAGTGTTGCTGGGAGATGTTGGTCAGTGTGGGCAAGTTGGGCCAACACTGTATGACTCTATGAGACACCACGGCAATATTAACCACCCGTCAGCGGCTGAGACCAGGTCTGCCCCTTACCAGATACAACGAGCGTGGCTGAACAATTCTCTACCTCTTTGATGACCCTTGCACTATCCTTGATCGGACTTTGCTGGCTTTACTCTGCACTAAACGTTATTCCCTCATCATGTACCTGTACACTGTAAATGGCTCGATTGTAAGCATGTATTGTCTTTCCGCTGACTGGCAAGCAGGCAACAAAAAGTACATGATGAGTAAATAACGTTTAGTGCAGAGTAAAGCCAGCAAAGTCCAATCAAGGACAGTACAAGGGTCATCAAAGAGGTAGATAATTGTTCAGCCACGCTCGTTGTATCTGGTACCTCAATACATGTGACAATAAACTAAACTGATCGTCAGATGTGTGGACAAAGTCTGGAGATGAACAGGAGACAAAAAGGCGTCACATCAGGAGAGAAGAGGGGCGAAGTGTGAATCCCGAGGGAGAGATATAGGTGGAAGGATACTGGGGAAGACGTCTCTCCTCTGAAAAAGGGATTGAATTTTATAGAAGTAATAAAAATGCGAGACTGCATTTTCTTATTAGTTTCCCCACAAGGAAAGCACTGGTCCTATCTAACAGCTGCAGTAAAACTGGGCTCCCAATACGCAACAGTGGCATAACCACATTACATGGAACCTGGGATCATGCCAAGCAACATCTTCCCAACTCCAACTGTACCATCGCCAAAAATCAATTGCCAAAAAAGGAGGGAGCCAAAAGCTTCCTCGATTCACTAGGAAATCACAAACATGGTGAAGAAGGCACAATTGTATTGAACAGGCTTCAAATTCACTTTTCTACCCCAATCGGGGAAAACAAATATTGGTGGAGGCATTGGAGGAGGTTGAAAGAATAACAGCTTAAAACAGGCACCCCACAGGACTAAACCACCACTGACCCGTCCAATACCATGGCCACAGATTCAGGCTCCTGCCAAGATACGGACTTAGTGATTTAACAGCTAAATCACGCTGTTTGCTGGGAAAGCATTTTTGATTCTCAGCAACAATCTCTAATTTTCAAGCTGAGAGAACCTACGATGAGACACAGGAAATGCCAACAGGGTTCAAATTTCAACAGAAATGTTGTCAGACCTGCAAATTTCCTGCCAGCATTGGCAAGTCCTGAACTACTATCTACCTCATTGGAGGCCCTCAGACTATCTTTGATCAGAGGCTACCTTGAACTAAACGTTACTCACATTATTCCCCTTATCATGTATTTGCACACTCTGAACAGCTCGAATGTAATCATGAATTGTATTTCTGCTGACTGGTTAGCACGAAACAAAAGCTGTTCACTGTACATGTGACAATAAGCTAAGCTAAACTAAAAACAGAAAGGTCACATCATTGCTAAAAACCTGTGAGATAAACTGCTGGGGGTTACTGTACCTTCTCAGATCGGCCTCCACAGATTGTTTTGGTCCCCATTCCCCCCCAACCCCAACCCGTTGAATGGTATTTCTAGGCAAAATGGACACGGTTCAAGATTGCAGCAGTGTTTAAAGGATTAATGGATACTCGAGACCCACCTCAAACGCCTGTGAACTACTTTGTGGAAGAGACAAGTTATTTTTGAAATCCTACATTTGAGTTTCAGAGAGACACACACAAGATGCCGGAGTCACTCAGCGGGTCAGGCAGCATCTCTGGAGAAATAAAGGATATATGTGACGTGCCGGGTTGAGACCATTCCTCAAATTGCATAAATTCAAATTGCACAAATTACATATGAAGAAAGACTGGATAGCCTCGGCTTGTACTCGCTAGAATTCAGAAGATTGAGGGGGGATCTTATAGAAACTTACAAAATTCTTAAGGGGTTGGACAGGCTAGATGCAGGAAGATTATTCCCGATGTTGGGGAAGTCCAGAACTAGGGGTCACAGATTAAGGATAAGAGGGAAGTCTTTTAGGACCGAGATGAGAAAATCATTTTTTACACAGAGAGTGGTGAATCTGTGGAATTCTCTGCCACAGAGGGTAGTTGAGGCCAGTTCATTGGCTATATTTCAGAGGGAGTTAGATGCGGTCCTTGTGGCTAAAGGGATCAGGGGGTATGGAGAGAAGGCAGGGATGGGATACAGAGTTGGATGATCAGCCATGATCATATTGAATGACGGTGCTGACTCGAAGGGCCGAATGGCCTACTCCTGCACCTATTTTCTATGCAGACTCGCCAACCCGGAAAACACTCGCCAGCCTCGCTCCCAGTCCCCATCTGTCCCCGCCGCTGCTTCCGCTTCCAACACCCGTGGCCCAGGCAGTTGATATGAGATTTTAAATTTTCGTTGATCACAGAATTTCTCACAACAGAGCAAGAGAAATTTGTGATCAGCGTGAGAATTTGGTAAAATGCGTGATTCTCACGCTCAATGTATGGGCGTTGGCAGCCCTGCCTCTCCCTCCCCCCCCCCTCTCTCTCTCCCCTCCTCTCTATCCCCCCCCTCCCCCCTCCCCTCTCTCTCCCCCCCCCTCCCTCCCCCCTCTCTCTCTCTCTCTCTCCCACTCCTCTCTCTCTCCCCCCCTCTCTCTCTCCCCTCTCTCTCTCTCTCTCTCTCCCTCTCTCTCTCTCTCCCTCTCCCCCCTCTCCCTCCCACCTCACTCTCCCCCTCTCTCGTCCCCTCTCCCCCTCTCTTTCCCCCAACTCTCTCTCTCCCCCCTCTTTCCCCTACCCCCCTCTCTCCCTCTTTCTTCCCCCTCTCTCCCTACCACCTCTCACCCTCTCTCTCTCCTCCCTCTCCCCCTCTCTCCCCATAACTCTCTCCCATAACTCTCCCCCCCCTCTCTCTCTCCCCTCTCCACACACTCTCCCCCCCTCTCTCTCTCTCTTCGGTGCAACGCTTCCGACGGCTCCGCGGCCCGGGACACTCGCACTGTTCGGAGCGCTCCATGGCCAAAGCTGCAGCGAGCGACTCGCAGCGCCGCAAACACTCGACAGCGCCACAAACACTCGACAGCGCCGCAAACACTCGACAGCGCCTCAAACACTCGACAGCGCCTCAAACACTCGACAGCGCCTCAAACACTCGACAGCGCCGCAAACACTCGACAGCGCCGCAAACACTCGCTAGTCCCGGCTCCCCGCATCTGTATCCGCCCGCTGCTCCCACCCCTCCCTCAGCCCCGGCTCTCCAACACCCGTGAACCATGCAGTTTATCCAAGTTTTGACATTTTCGTTGATCACAAAATTTCTCACCACTGAGCGTGAGAAATTGATGTGCGTGAGGGTGTGAGAGTTCGCTTGAGGGCGTGAGTCTCACGCTTGAAGCGTGAGAGTTGGCAGCCCGGCTATAAGATCCCCCCTCAATCTTCTGATTCGTGATTAGTAGGGATGTCAGAGGTTATGGGGAGAAGGCAGGAGAATGGGGTAAGGAGGGGGAGATAGATCAGCCATGATTGAATGGCAGAGAGGACTTGATGGGCCGAATGGCCTAATTCTGCTCCCATCACTTATGACCTTACTCAAGCTGCTGTGGATACAGGTCGGCACCTTCAGGCCAAATGGAAACGCTTAGGAGTTTTCCAGAGGCAGCAGACATATCTCCGATGTGGAATATTAATTATATATTTGAAGCTATTGATGTTGATCTGCAACTATTAATAGGAATTGTAAATGTGCCAGGAGATTGGAATCTTTTTCACACAGAGAGTTGCGAGTCTGTGGAATTCTCTGCCTCAGAGGGCGGTGGAGGCCGGTTCTCTGGATACTTTCAAGAAAGAGCTAGATAGGGCCCTTAACGATAGCGGAGTCGGGGGATATGGGGAGAAGGCAGGAATGGGGTACTGATTGGGGATGATCAACCATGATCACAGTGAATGGCTCGAAGGGCCTACTCCTGCGCCTATTGTCCATTGAATTATTTAGCCTCAAACTGTCATGAAAGAAAACCAATTTGATATCTGGTGTAAGAAAACTCTATCACAGAGCCTGCCTAGATCACCCAAGCTATACAGGACACCTGTGTGCGTGTGTGTGTGTGTGCATGCTTCAGGTTGTCTGAACAAAATAATTTCTCTGACTTGGCTCTGAATAGATCAGGCCTGTTCTTTGTTAAAAAAAACCTCTCCTGTTACAGTTCACTGTTCAACACCATTAAGAATGGCATCAAGATTCAACAGTGTATATCCGTCCCATGCGCCAGTTATGATCCAGAACTTCTTACTTGCTGCAGATTTACAGGAACATTAAGAAAATACAATAAATTATGTAGGAGGAATCTGCAGATGGTGAGTCATGACCAAAGTTAAGACACAAAATGCTGGAGCAACTCAGTGGGTCAGGCAGCATCTCAGGAGAATAAAATAGGTGATGTTTTCTGCCAAGTTCGGGTCTGAAGAAGAGTTCCGACCCGAAACATTACCTATTCCTTTTCTCCAGAGATGTTCCCTTAGCCTCCGAGTTACTCCAGCACTTTGTGTCTATATGGATACATTATGTTACTGTAATAACAGCAGAACTTGGAGCAACCAAAGTAGTGGCAAAGTCCATAGTAATCTGTGCTGAGTTAGGGTTGTGGTTAGGGTTTTACTTTTTAGGTTTAAGGATAGCACGCAGGAGCAGGCCCTTCGGCCCACCGGGTCCGCGCTGACCAGTGATCCCACATGCTAACACTATCCTGCACACACTAGGGACAATTTTTACATTTACCAAGCCAATTATAGTCTTTGGAGTGTGGGAGGAAACCAAAGATCTCAGAGAAAACCCACGCAGGTCACGGGGAGAACGTACAAACTCCGTACAGACAGTGGGCGTAGTCGGGATCGAACCCGGGTCTCCGTGCTACATTCACTGCAAGGAAGCAACTCTACTGCTGCGCCACCGTGCCTCCCATTGTGCAGGGTGGTTCAAGAAATTGATGGTTGATGGGAAGAAGCTGCTCGTGAACCTGAAGGCTACAGTTCTCCGGCTCCTGCACCTTCTTCCTGTTGGCAAGTAGAGTTGTCACCTCACAACACCAGCGACCTTGGTTACATAGAAACATAGACAATAGGTGCAGGAGTAGGGCATTCGGCCCTTCGAGCCTGCACATGCATTCAATATGATCATGGCTGATCATCCATCTCAGTATCCTGTACCTGCCTTCTCTCCATACCCCCTGACCCCTTTAGCCACAAGGGCCACATCTAACTCCCTCTTAAATATAGCCAATGAACTACCCTCAACTACCTTCTATGGCAGAGAATCCCATAGATTCACCACTCTCTGTGTGAAAAATGTTTTTCTCATCTCGGTCCAAAAAGATTTCCCCCTTATCCTTAAACTGTGACCCCTTGTTCTGGACTTCCCCAACATCGGGAACAATCTTCTTGCATCTAGCCTGTCCAACCCCTTAAGAATTTTGTAAGTTTCTATAAGATCCCCGCTCAATCTTCTAAAATCTAGCGAGTACAAGCCGAGTCTATCCAGTCTTTCTTCATATGAAAGTCCTGACATCCCAGGAATCAGTCTGGTGAATCTTCTCTGTACTCCCTCAATGGCAAGAATGTCTTTCCTCAGATTAGCAGGCCAAAACTGTACACAATACTGTACGCATTACGTTGTGACCTCGGGCACTCTCTGTGTGATGTTTGCACGTTCTCCCTGTGACCTCGTAGGTTCCCTCCGGGTGCTCCCGTTTCCTCCCGCATCCCAAAGACATGCAGGTTATCAAGTTAATGGGCCTCTGTACATTGTTCCACGCGAGTCGGGAGTGGATGAGAAAGTGGGATAAGATAGAACTAGTGTGAAACATGGTCATCGTGGACTGAAGGGCCCATTTCCATGCCGTATTGCTGAACTAAACTAATGCCCCTGTCCCACTTAGGAAACCTGAACGGAAACCTCTGCAGACTTTGCGCCCCACCCAAGGTTGCGCCCCACCAGCTGACAGACATCTGGACTGACATCTTCAACCTGTCACTTGCCCAAGCAGTTGTCCCCACTTGCCTTAAAACCACCTCCATCGTGCCAGTGCCAAAACACTCCACTGCGGCAAGCCTCAACGACTTCCGCCCAGTTGCACTTACCCCCATCATCACCAAGTGCTTCGAGAGGCTGGACCTGGCACACCTCAAAAGCTGCCTACCCCCCACACTGGGTCCCTATCAGTTTTCCTACCGCAAGAACAGGAGCACGGAGGATGCCATCTCAACGGCACTTCACTCCGCCCTCTCCCACCTCGACAACAGAGACACTTACGTAAGAATGCTGTTCATCGATTACAGCTCAGCATTCAACACCATTATACCATCAAAACTGATCACCAAACTCGGTAACCTGGGCATCGACCCCTCCCTCTGCAACTGGATACTGGACTTTCTAACCAACAGACCCCAGTCTGTTAGGTTAGACAGGCACACCTCTTCAACCCTCACCCTGAACACCGGCGTTCCTCAGGGCTGTGTGCTGAGCCCCCTCCTCTACTCCCTCTTCACCTATGACTGAACACCTGTACATGGTACTAACACCATCATCAAGTATGCAGCGTCTCATCAGCGTCTCTTCTTCCTGAGAAGACTGAAGAAGGTCCATCTGTCTCCTCAGATCCTGGTGAACTTCTACCGCTGCACCATCGAGAGCATCCTTACCAACTGCATCACAGTATGGTATGGCAACTGCTCTGTCTCCGACCGGAAGGCATTGCAGAGGGTGGTGAAAATTGCCCAACGCATCACCGGTTCCACGCTCCCCTCCATTGAGTCTGTCCAAAGCAAGCGCTGTCTGCGGAGGGCGCTCAGCATCGCCAAGGACTGCTCTCACCCCAACCATGGACAGTTTACCCTGCTACCATCCGGGAGGCGCTACAGGTCTCTCGTTGCCGAACCAGCAGGTCGAGGAACAGCTTCTTTCCGGCCGCTGTCACTATACTAAACAACGTACCTCGGTGACTTCCAATCCCCCCCCCCCCCCCGGACACTTATTATTTACTTATTATTTATTTTTTTTATTCAAAATCGTTTGCTATGTCGCTCTTCAAAGGAGATGCTAAATGCATTTCGTTGTCTCTGTACTGTACACTGACAATGACAATTAAAATTGAATCTGAATCTGCAGATGATACAACGGTGATTGGCCTCATCAGCAACAACGATGAGTTGGCCTACAGGGAGGAGGTCCAGCACTTAGCAGCATGGTGCGCTGACAACAACCTGGCCCTTAACTCCAAGAAGACCAAGGAGCTCATTGTAGACTTCAAGAAGTCCAGAGGCGGCACGCACACCCCCATCCACATTAACGGGACGGAGGTGGAACGTGTTTCTAGCTTCAGGTTCCTGGGAGTCAACATCTCCGATGACCTCTCTTGGACCCACAATACCTCAACTCTGATCAAGAAAGCTCACCAGCGTCTCTTCTTCCTGAGGAGACTGAAGAAGGTCCATCTGTCTCCTCAGATCCTGGTGAACTTCTACCGCTGCACCATCGAGAGCATCCTTATGAACTGCATCACAGTATGGTATGGCAACTGCTCTGTCTCCGACCGGAAGGCATTGCAGAGGGTGGTGAAAATTGCCCAACGCATCACCGGTTCCTCGCTCCCCTCCATTGAGTCTGTCCAAAGCAAGCGTTGTCTGCGGAGGGCGCTCAGCATCGCCAAGGACTGCTCTCACCCCAACCATGGACTGTTTACCCTCCTACCATCCGGGGGGCGCTACAGGTCTCTCCGTTGCCGAACCAGCAGGTCCAGGACCAGCTTCTTTCCGGCGGCTGTCACTCTACTAAACAACGTACCTCAGTGACTGCCAATCACCACCCCCCCCCCCCCCGGACACTTATTATTATTATTTATTCAAATCATTTGCTATGTCGCTCTTCCAGGGAGATGCTAAATGCATTTTGTTGTCTCTGTACTGTACACTGACAATGACAATTAAAATTGAATCTGAATCTGAATCTGAAGGTTTCCGAGCGGTTCCCGGAGGTTGCAGGTAGTGGAAGCAGGTAGGGGAGACTGACAAAAACCTCCGTTCAGGTTTCCCAAGTGGGACAGGGGCATAAATGGGCGTCTCACAGCCAATGCCCAGAACTTTCGGGATTCCAAAGCTACAAAGTTAAACTTCTGCAGTAGAGCGGCTGATGACAATTTATCATCCAACTTTAAAAATAAATACTAAATTCTCAGCTGGAGCTTTACAGGAAAAGTGACAACGTTTATTGCCAGACATTTATTTAAAAGCAGGACTTAATAACATTGAGTTGCACACCAGTACAAACTCTCCACAGGAACATAAAGAGACTTACTAAATTACATTTTATTTGCAAAAATTTGAATGTCTCTCAAGGTTAGTTTCCCGATTTTTTGTTTCCAGGGAATTTCTAATTTTCTAGCACAGAAATAAATTTAGGATGCGATGGGGAGGAGGGTGGAGGAGGAAAAATATGGATACGCCTTTGATGCAGAACTGTATGCAACCATGTTTATTAGTTATTACGTTCTTCATTCATACGTTGTACAAGCAGAATTAGGCCATTCGGCCCATCCGTAAGTGGCAGCGCTGTTAACTGCTGCGGCTCGCCTGCAGTCCGTCTGTCTTTATTTTTTTTCTTGTTGTTTTTTTTGGCTTGTTGTTTTTTTTTGTCTTGTTTTGGCTAAGTTTTAGTTTATTAGGCTGTGTTATGGGGGGGGGGGGGGGGGGGTGAAACATGTTTTTTTTGTCTCTCCCTTCAGGGGAATGCGACTTTTTCTTGTCGTATCCCCCTTCTCTGCCTCCGTCTGCGCTGAGGCCTAATGGCGGAGCTGGCGGTCTCCAACCTGCGACCGACCTCGAGGCTCCGGAGGCAGAGCCAACCAGGACTCACCAACGCGAGGCTGGTCATCTTCGGGGCTGAGGCAGCGGTGGCCCGACTCACTGATGCGGCGTTCCAGCTTTCGGCAGCGGCCCGGAACCGAGACTGCGGGACTCTGAGCTGTTGCAGCAGGACTCGGAGCTGATGCAGCAGCCTGGAGTTGGGGGCAGCGGGGCTCGGAGCCGTTGCTGCCGGGCTCGCAGCCATTGCTGCCGGGCTCGGGGCTGTTGCTGCAGGGTTCGGAGCTGTTGCAGCGGGGCTCGGAGCTGCTGCAGTGGGGCTCGGAGCTGTTGCAGCGGGACCCGGAGCTGTTGCAGCGGGGCTCGGAGCCGTTGCAGCGGGGCTCGGAGCCGTTGCAGCGGGACCCGGAGCTGTTGCAGCGGGGCTCGGAGCTGTTGCTGCCGGGCTCGGAGCCGATGCAGCGGGACTCGGAGCTGAGGCTGTGGCATGCCGACTCGGAGCGGAGACGGCGTTCCGGCTTTCGGCAGCGGCAACATCACCACGGAGGTCCGCTGGACTGGAGAGCAGCATCTTCGGCCTGGATCGATCGCCTCAGCGCAGAGGGAGAACAAGGAGGGAAGAGACGGAGACTAAGACTTTTGCCTCCATCACAGTGAGGATGTGCTTGGTGAACTCACTGTGGTGGATGTTAATTTGTGTTTATTGTGTGGTTTGTTATTTATTGTTACTATGTATGACTGCAGGCAACGTAATTTCGTTCAGACCGAAAGGTCTGATTGACAATAAAGGAATCAAATCAAATCAAAAATCCATTCAATTATGGCTGATCTATCTTTCCCTCTCAACCCCATTCTCCTGCCTTCTCCCAGAAACCCCTGACACCCGTGTACTAATCCATAATCTTTCAATCTCCCCCATAAAAATATCCATTGACTTACTGCAGCACAAGAGGCCTTTCTACCCATTGGGTCCATGCCAGTTGCTACTAGAGCAATCCCATCAGCTGCATGACGTCTCTCTTCATATTCCTCTGCAGCCCGGTAATTAAATTCTGATGATCCCATAATCAATAATCAACATTCCATTGGGTTTTTTTTAATCCCAGATTATGGGTTGCCAGAAATTTACAGCAGCTAACTAATCTACTAACGAAGTCCTACCACATTAATATTTCAGTCTAGCTCCAACCAATTGTGTTTACCTTCATAGAAACATAGAAACATAGAAATTAGGTGCAGGAGTAGGCCATTCGGCTCTTCGAGCCTGCACCACCATTCAATATGATCATGGCTGATCATCCAACTCAGTATCCCGTACCTGCCTTCTCTCCATACCCCCTGATCCCCTTAGCCACAAGGGCCACATCTAACTCCCTCTTAAATATAGCCAATGAACTGGCCTCAACTACCCTCTGTGGCAGAGATTTCCAGAGATTCACCACTCTCTGTGTGAAAAAAGTTCTCCTCATCTCGGTTTTAAAGGATTTCCCCCTTATCCTTAAGCTGTGACCCCTTGTCCTGGACTTCCCCAACATCGGGAACAATCTTCCTGCATCTAGCCTGTCCAACCCCTTAAGAATTTTGTAAGTTTCTATAAGATCCCCTCTCAATCTCCTTCAACATTGTTGTTACTGGACTATCAGTTGGCACAGGTCCAACTTCAGTTTCAAGTTCACCAATAGATGGACATCCTCATTAATGGTCCATGTCAATCAGGTGCAGAGAGGTATGGAGGTGATTCCACCCACCTGTTCATACAACAACATCATTTACCATGAGGGCCTTTTAATCAAGCCTCGTCACCGAGGTATTTGCCATTTTATTATTAACTTGAACTCCCAGCTCTCGTATCTGCCATTGAAGCTGCAAGCTGGATTTGGAGATGTCTTAAAGTAGATCGATGGTAAACACAAACTACTGATGTAACTCAGCGGAGCAGGCAGCATCTCTGGAGAAAAAGATGTGATCTTTCGGGTCTAGACTCTTCTTTATCACGACCCACTGTTTTTCTTCTCACCACAGCCAGCAGTTCAGTTTTATTGCTTCTAATTAACATAACTCGGACGCCTTGGGGCTTAGTGAAGTGAGCCATAAAGGGCCTGTCCCACTTACGTGTCCGTGGCACGCAAATTACGCGACCACGTGGTCACGTTGAGGCATACGGGCATCGTATGGCCGCGTGGGGCTAGTCCCACAGAAGCGTAGAGGGGTATGTAGTTGTGATCGACATCGCGTGGGGCTCCGAAATTTTTGTAGTGAACAAAATCTTCGCGCGCCAACGGCCTGTCACGGAACTGACGGCCAAAGTGGGACAGGCCCAAGACCCTGGCGTGACGCAACGTCTCACCTTCAACAGCAGCAGAAGCAGGCAAACTATCGCCGAACTCGGCCTGGGGCTCACGGCCATTGCGGTCCGGATCAGCCCCCGCTTCCACTCCCAGAGCGGGGCCAAGACAATTGTAGATAGACGCAAATTGCAGGAGTAACTCAGCGGGACCGACAGCATCTCTGGAGAGAAGCAATGGGTGACGTTTCGGGTCAGGCCCTTCTTTTCAGACTGAAGAAGAGTCTCAACACGAAACGTCACCCATAGCTTCTCTCCAGAGATGCTGCCGGTCCCGCTGAGTTACTCCAGCATTTTGTGTCCATCTTCAAATGAAGTCACGTGCTCCAGACGGCTGTGCGTACGCATGTAATCGCCCCCGACCTTCGCAGGACCATCGCGGCTCAACGCGACCACAATTTGTGTGCCAAGGACACGCGTGGGACATGCCCTTAAGGTGATGCAACACAGAAACAGGCACTTCGATCTAATTTGTTCATACTGACTAAGTTATACCATTCTTGTTTGTCCCATTTGCCTCTGCCCTGGCCCATTTTGTTTAGTTTAGTGGTACAGCCCAGAAACAGGCCCTTCAGCCCACCGAGCCCGCACTGACCAGCGATCTCCGCCACTAACACTATCCTGCACACACAAGGGACAATTTACATTTAAACCAAGCCAATTAACCTACAAACCTGCCTGTCTTTGGAGTGTGGGAGGATACAGAGGATCTTGGAGAAAACCCACGCTGTCACGGGAAGAACGCACAAACTCCATACAGACAAGTACCCGTAGTTGGTATCGAACCCGGGTCTCTGGCACTGTAAGCGTTGTAAGGCAGTAACTCTACCTCTGCGCCACCATGCCAACACCTATTATTCTAAACTACTTCTAATTTAAGTGAACTAACCAAGTTGATTTCCTAATTCATTACTGCTTATGAATGAAGCCAAGAAAATGTTACCGAGGGGCATTATTGTTCCTTATCTCCTGGTGGTCTGGTACCAGTTCATAGTTATCTTTATTTTACAGAGGATTGGCCGCTTCTCTTAACATAGAAAATAGGTGCAGGAGTAGGCCATTCGGCCCTTCGAGCCAGCACCGCCATTCAATGTGATCATGGCTGATCATCTAGAATCAGTAACCCGTTCCTACTTTCTCACCATATCCCTTGATTCCGTTAGCCCCAAGAGCTATGTCTAACCCTCTCCTAAAAACATCCAGTCAATTGGCCTCCACTGCCTTCTGTGGCAGAGAATTCCACAGATTTACAACTCTTTGGGTGTAAAAGTGTGTCCTCATCTTAGTCTTAAATGGCCGACCCATTATTCTTAAACTGTGACCCCTGGTTCTGGACTCCCCCAACATGGGGAACATTTTTCCTGCATCTAGCCTGTCTGATCCCTAAAGAACTTTATATGTTTCTATAATATACCCTCTCATCCTTCTAAATTCCAATGAAAACAATCCTTGATTCCAAGATCAATTCATACTGAAGGTTCATTCCTTCAATTAACTCACTTGTCCATGCAAATCAAGACGTCCCTTCTAAGCAAGTCCCATTTGCCTGCATTTGGCCCTTTGCAATCCATGTACCTGTCCCTCAAATGCTTGTTAGGGGAGCACAAGTTGTCAATGCCTCAATTCTGTGAATTATTTTAATGCTCAAAGGTGTAGGGGTGTGGGGAGGCAGGGAGATGGAGTGTTTGAGGCTAACAGATAAAGATCACAAGAATGGTGTTCCAACACCCTAGGTTGATGCGTTCCTGCATTAGAAAAGCCAGCATCTACAGCCTCTTCAAACAGCAATGGTTCTGAGTTAACCATGATACATAGACAATAGGTGCCGGAGTAGGCCATTCGGCCCATCGAGCCAGCACTGCCATTCAATGCGATCATGGAAGTTCATCCACAACCAGAACCCCGTTCCTGCCTTCTCCCCATACACCTTGATTCCATTAGCTATAAGAGCTCTACCTAACTCTCTTTTGAATACATCCAGTGAATTGGCCTCCACTGCCGTCTGAGGCAGAGAATTGCACAAATTCACAACTCTGCGTGAAAAAGTTCTAAATGGCCTACCCCTTATTCTTAACCTGTGGCCCCTGGTTATGGACTCCTACCAACATCGGGAAGATGTTTCTTGCATGTAGCGTGTCCAATCCCTTAATAATTTTATAACTATTTTGTATGATAATCCTAACCCTGAGATTTAAGTCGCTTTCAATGGCCTTTATTCTTTCAAGTAACAAGATCTAAGTGTTAACAATTCAGGCGGGCTGAAAATCCCTCCCCCCCCCAAAAAAAAAGCACGTATAAAACTGTACATTGAAGTTAATTTTAAACCAAAAGGAGGGCTCTTCTTGAAATGGATGATTAGCTTCAATACAACTTGACAATTTAATTCAGAGTAAAAATTACTGAAGATGTTTCTTCCGGTTGTAAAAAGTACTCTAGTTACTAGTGCAGATTAACCACAAGATAAAGGTGGTTTTCAAGTGAGAAACATGAAATAACAAAATAGCAGAGTCTTCCAAGTGAAGCCTCTCCGCTGGGCCAAGATTGTCAGGGAATACTTGGCTTTCACTTTTTACAGTTAATATTAATATATATTGGGGCAAATAAAATCTATTGTAGCTTGAAGCAACCAAGTCACTCAGCATAGTAACAGAATCTTTAGCCCACCAAATCCGCACCAACCATCGACAGCTTTATCAGAATCACCTCTAACATTCAGCTTCTCCCCATCATTTAACAGGCTTCTGAGTGGCTCTTCCTTAAGATAAAGTACAGTCCGATTCTCCCCTACCTCTTTACGGACATTGGACTTAGTTAATGGAACTGGTGCGCTGCAACATTGAGAATTGTACCTTGCATTCTGCATCTTTCCCTTCACTTTACCTATTGTGCTAGAGTCTGCTGGATTGCATTTATCTATAGTATTGTCCTAATTGAATGGCTACCATGCAAAACACAGCTTTTCACTGCATGGCATGGCAATAATGGACCGAAACCATTGATTTACACTAAACCTGCATTAATCACCACTATATTCTTAAATTAATCTCAACTCTTACCAGATTCTACCATTCACCAATGCCCTGGGGGCAATTTACAGCAGCCATTTAACACCATCTCGGGCATCTTGGGGCACGGGAGGTAACAGAGCACCCGGAGGAAACCCATGTGGTCACAGGGCAAACATGCAAACTCCACGCAGACAGCAGGGGGCAGCACGGTGGCGCAGCAGCAGAGTTGCTGCCTTACAGCGCTTGCAGCACCAGATTTGATCCCGTGTACGGGTGTTGCCTGTATGGAGATCTCCCCGTGACAATGCGGGTTTTCTCCGCGTATTTGTACGTTCCCCCCATGACAGACATGCGGGTTTTCTCCGTGATCTTGGGTTTCCTCCCGCACTCAAGGTAGGTAGGTTAATTGGCCTGGTGTACGTGTGTAAATCATCCCTAATGTGTGTAGGATAGTGTTAATGTGCCAGGATCGCTGGTCGGTGAGGACTCGATGGGCCGAAGGGCCTGTTTCCGAGCTGTATCTCCAAACTAAACACATAACACCTGCAAGATTTGGCCCTCGGTCATCCTGTCTGGAAGACCACTAAATGACAGCACTAAATTTAGTAGCTCCTGACCCAATCGACCAGTGGCTTTGCAAGCTCAGCCGTTGGTTTTACACAGTGAAAGGAAACAGGTGTTAACTTCAGCTTTAGTTTTTTTTTAAACCAACTCCATGGATTTAGAGTTGGCAATTAAAATGTTGCCAATCTTAATTTGCTTTGCTGTCGATTGTGTGGAAATAAAAATAACACAATGGTTATATTAAGTTTATCACTTATCTGAGCATCAAATAACATTTTCTATACAAGCACCTGGATAGATGCCAAGAAACGCTCAAAAACACTGACAAAACAATTTCCCACCCCAATCATATGCCGCAAGAATAGATTTCACCCAAGGCAAAAAAGAACAGTGAGGAAAACGCACGTGTAACACAACAAAATGTGAAACAGATGCTGCTTTCAACTCCAGCAATCAGAAATCCTTGCATTTTCAGTGCTATGTTTAACTATGTTTACATTGCAAACTTCCTGTATAGGACAGGAAATCATCTATTGCACAACATTAGATCAAAGAACATTTGCTTTAATCACTTATAAATCATTTGAAATTTGTTGAATCTCAAGAATGAAACTGCTCTGAGATAAGTAGAAACATAGAAAAATAGGTGCTGGAGTCGGCCATTCGAGCCTGCACCGCCATTCAATATGATCATGGCTGATCATCCAAAATCAGCACCCCGTCCCTGCTTTCTCACCATGTCCGCTAATTCTGTTAGCCCCAAGAGCTATATGCACCTGTCCCACTTAGGAAACCTGAACGGAAACCTCTGTAGACTTTGCGCCCCACCCAAGGGTTCCATGTGGTTCCCGGAGGTTGCAGGTGGTTGCCGGAGGTTGCAGGTAGTGGAAGCAGGTAGGGAGACTGACAAAAACCTCCGGGAACCGCACGGAAACCTTGGGTGGGGCGCAAAGCATCCAGAGGTATCCGTTCAGCTTTCATAAGTGGGACAGGGGCATAACTCTCTCTTGAATACACCTTGAACCAGTACCTACTTAATGCACAGCGAATAAAGGGTGAGAGTCAATAATTCTAACAGTTCAAGGTGCCTTTAAAACAAGATGCAGTTATTTAACATCTACCATGACCTCACGACATCACAAAGTACTTAGCAGCTAATGAAGGACTTGAGGTGTAATCAGGTGGCTTAACCTACAAACTACAGCAGCTGTACCTCACGTACTGCCTCAAGCTGCAGTGTAGGAGTGACTAGATCATTGGCCAAAGTACTGGAGGCTCTAAAGCAATGGTTCCCAAACTGGGCGGTACTTGTACCCTGGGGGGCATTGGGCAAGAGAGGAATCAGTATGCACTTGCCCTGCTTCAGGCTATTGTTCTGTCCTGCATTCCACTGGCCTTCCCTCTAAAAGCACTCTCACCGTTTTGCTAAATAGTATTTCTTGGAACTTTTCAAAGTTGGGATACTGTATGTATATAATGAGTCAGGAAAGGCCACTGCAGGATGCGGAGGAGTCTAGGAGCAGAGGCTGTAGCCTCAGAATAAAAGGATGTGCATTTATAAATGGGATGAGAAGGAATTTCTCTAGTCTAGAAGGTGGTGATTCTGTGGAATTCTTTGCCACAGAAAGCTGTGGAGGCCAAGTCAATAAATATATTTATGGTAGAGATTGACAGATTCTTGATTAGTGTGGGTGTCAGGGGTTATGGTGAGAAGTCAGGAGAATGGGGTTGAGTGGGAAAGATAGATCTGCCATGATTGAATAGTGGAGTGGACTTGATGGGCCGAATGGCCTAATTGAATGAATGAAACGTTATTATCACGTTACATGTCACAGTAAAATTCTTTGTTTTGCTGAAATTCTTTTCCGATAACTTATGAACTTATGAGTCATACATAATTATTGAGGTATTAGTCTAAGCAGTGCTGTTAACACACTCACACTTGTAAATGCCACCAAACCAGTGTTTTATTTCATTAGTGCAGGGAAGAACTGCAGATGCTTGATCACACCGAAGATA
Organism: Leucoraja erinaceus; assembly: GCF_028641065.1. NCBI lineage: Eukaryota > Metazoa > Chordata > Chondrichthyes > Rajiformes > Rajidae > Leucoraja > Leucoraja erinaceus. The sequence continues at coordinate 2,327,920 of NC_073379.1, read as the reverse complement.
AAAACAAAAATACTGGAGTAACCCAGCGGAACAGGCAGCATCTCTAGACAGAAGGCATGGATGATGTTCCTAACTTTTCCATAGTGCTGAGTGAGAGTCACCACTGATCTTAGTGGCTCGTGCAAGCCGTTATTCTCATTGATGCTTTTTATAGGATAAGGTAGGGTAGGGTGGAGGAGCACTGGAGATGGGTTTATGGAGCCACAGGGGCAATGGCTCACAAACATTTGGAAACCACTGCTGTAAAGCATGAAGACTTTAGCTGCAGGGCAAGGGGTACAAACAGGCAACAATTTCAAGGCAAATGTAGAGAGTCTTTTAAAATAGGAAATGCCAGTGTGGGAAGCTCAGTATAGAGTCAAGTTGGAACTGCAACCAGTCAGAGGGCAGGGAAAGGATGACAGGGGTCAAGGGAATGGAATAGAGGGGTCAGGTCTGAAAAAGTGGATAGTCTGAGGGAGCACATTACACTGGGGTGGCACATCATCACCAGCATGCACGGAGGACCTCATGACATGAAGAGTAACATGTAAAGGAGAAATGGAGAAGTGGCCAAGTTTAGTTTAGACAATAGACAATAGGTGCAGGAGTAGGCAATTCGGCCCTTCGAACCAGCACCTCCATTCAATGGCTGATCATCCCCAATCTGTAGCCCACTCCTGCCTTCTCCCCATATCCCCCGACTCCGCTTTCTTTAAGAGCCCTATCTAACTCTCTCTTGAAAGCATCCAGAGAACCGGCCTCCACCGCCCTCTGAGGCAGAGAATTCCACAGACTACCCACTCTCTGTGAGAAAAAGTGTTTCCTGGTCTCCGTTCTAAATGGCTTACCCCTTATTCTTAAACTGGGGCCCCTGGTTCTGGACTCCCCCCAACATCGGGAACATGTTTCCTGCCTCTAGCGTGTCCAGTTTAGTTTAGAGATGCAGCATGGCTCAGAGTCCACGCGACCATTGGCTATTTTGTAGAAGATAATGAGTTAGCCTCAAGAAGAATGATGTGATGTTCACCGGCTTGTGGTGCCCCAGCTGATGCTTGTCATTCTCCTTCAGTGCTGGGCATAAGCCACACTACAGTCTACTAGTTTAAGAGATGTTCCAAGGTGCAGTTTTGTACACTGTATCATTTCTTGCTTTGTTCCACCAGTATAAAGTACAATCCCTCCCTTTCAAGTTGTATAATTCTTTAGTTTAGTTTTAATTTAGTTTAGAGATACAGCGCGGAAACTGGCCCTTCAGACCACTGGGTCCGCCCCGACCAGCGATCCCCGCACATTAACACCATCCTACACCCACTAGGGACAATTTTTACATTCACCAAACCAATTAACCTGCAAGCCTGTACGTCTTTGGAGAGTGGGAGGAAACCGAAGATCTCGGAGAAAACCCACGCAGATCACGAGGGAGAACGTGCAAACTCCGTACAGACAGCATCCGGTAGTCGGGATCGAACCCGGGTCTCCGGCGCTGCATTCGCCGTAAGGCAGCAAATGCTGGAAAATGTCAAGCTGGAAAGCGTGCAGAGAAGATTTACGAGGATGTTGCCATGACTTTAGGACCTGAACAGTAGGAAGAGATTGAACAGGCTAGGGTTTTATTCTTTGGAGCACAGGAAGATGAGGAGTGTATAAGATCATTAAAGGAAAAGATAGGGTATTTTACCCAGAGTAGGGGAATCAAGAACCAGTGGACAACATTTTAAGGCGAGGGTGGAAATATTTAATCCAAACGTGAGAGGTAACTTTTGTTTTACACACAAAGAGTGGTAGGGGATGTGGAACGCGCTGATGGAGGAGATAGTTGAGGCAGGTACTATGTTTAAAAAGCATTTGGACAGGTATAAGGATAGGAAAGGTTTTAGAGAGGGATATGGGTTAAACGTGGGCAGGTGGGACCAGGTTGGATGGGGCATGTTGGTCAGCTTGGGCAAGTTGGACCAAAGGGCCCCTTTCCCCGTGCATGACTCTATGATTATCCAAGAAAAACCATTGCAGAACATTCTGCCTGTGACTGAAAAGTAAGAGGTGAGGGAAATTGGAGCCTGACAACAGAAGGGAGGGTTTGGAGGGGAATGACCCCATCCACCTCGTCACAGAATCCAAATGTTTGCATGGAGACAGGTACATGGATAGGACAGTTTTGGAGGGGTATGGACCAAACACAGGCAGGTGGGACTAGTGCAGCTGGGACATGTTGGCCTGTGTGGGCAAGTTAGGCCGAAGGGCCCGTTTCCACACTGTATCATTCATTGACTCTTGGCTTTGCCACTTCCAATTTCCTTTCCCTTCACTCTTATCACTGCAACCTACTCTATCATTTTGTTTTACCTCAATAATTGATTTACAATGTACAGAATGTAAAATGTACAGCCTTAGAAGCATTCCTTTTGAAAACTTTCACCAGTGCATTAAACTGTTTGGGCGTATTACATAGAAACATAGAAAATATGTGCAAGAGGAGGCCATTCGGCCATTCGAGCCAGCACCGCCATTCATTATGATCATGGCTGATCGTCCCCAATCAATAACCCGTGCCTGCCTTCTCCCCATATCCCACGATTCCACTACCCCTAGAGCTCTATCTAACTCCCTCTTAAATCCATCCAGTGACTTGGCCTCCAATGCCCTCTGTGGCAGGGAATTCCACAAATTCACAACTCTGGGTGAAAAAGGTTTTTTTTCTCACCTCTGTCTTAAATGGCCTCCCCTTTATTCCAAGACTGTGGCCCCTGGTTCTGGACTCGCCCAACGTTGGGAACATTTTTCCTGCATCTATCTAGCTTGTCCAGTCCTTTTATAATTTTATATGTTTCTATAAGATATCCCCTCATCCTTCTAAACTCCAGTGAATACAAGCCTGGTCTTTTCCCTTGACCCTAGTGTTACAGGTTTTCTTTTCGTCTTCTGGAGAATTTCAAGCCTCCGACTGCAGGAAGTCAGACCATTGTACGCCATGAAATCTGATATCTAAACTACATGTTTTGTTAAGGTTTTAAATGTGCCAAGTAGAACTGTTTATATTCTTCCATCAACTATTAATTTTAATGAAAATACTTGCTGACCAAAGGAGGTGTGTGTGAAAAGTCCTTGTTAAGAACAGGGGATTATATTAAAGTTTGCAAAGGAACAATGTTTCCTTTGTGGCAGAGAGGTGGTGCTTTCTGTAGCAGAAGGTAATACCTTTACCCCTCAGCTCATGCAGGGGAAAGGGCAAAGTCAGCTCAGGTTCTCCACAGCCCAGTCACACTTTCCCCATGTCCCAGTAAAACACACATCTTGGAATCTAAGTAAACTCTGCAACCATTCAGACTCATTAGTTTGTGCATTAACACCTTGTAAACAAAGGCAATACCTCTTTTCGCTCAATTGACCCAAAAATAAATCAACTGGTCCAAGACATTGCTGACTGGATAGCACGCAACAAAAGCTTTTCACTGTACCTCGGTACACGTGACAATAAACTAAACAAACATTGGCTAGGCCTCATTTGCAGTATGAGGTATTTGTGTTCTGTTTTGTTTGCCCTGCTGTATGAAGCATGTTGTTAAGCTGGAAAGAGCGCAGAGAAGATTTACAAGGATGTTGCCGGGACCTGAGGGCCTGGGCTATAGGAAGCTATGGATACAGCAGGCAGTGAAGTCTATCTTCATTTGTCACGACCGAGTCCACCCAAACAGGACAGTTTCTGTTGACGCAATGAGTTTTCATATCGTTTGCGTGACCCTGCCCATTACCACACGTCAGGTGGTTAACCTCAACAAGAAGTGGGCATTTCTGCAAGGCAGCCGAGTCACTTCGGTACCAGTGCAGCTTACTGGTTGAGTCTGACTGCGGTTATCAGATCACTTATTAGAGTGCATGCAGATGACACAGTGGAGCAGCAGTAGAGTTGCTGCCTTACAGCGCCACAGACCCGCATTCGATTCTGATTACAGGTGCTGTCTGCACCGAGTTTGTACATTCTCCCCGGGTGCTCCAATTTCCTCCCACACTCCAAAGACTTTCAGGTTTGTAGGTTAATTGGCATCAGTAAAAATTGGCTGTAGTGTGTAAGATAGAAATCGCTGACTCGGTGGGCCGAAGGGCCTGTTTCCACACAGTGTCACAGAGCTAAGCAGAGAGATGTCTGGACAAAAAGTTTGCTTGTGAAATTGATGGTGCATGCTTCAACATCTCAACCTGTTGCTAGCTTTTCATTCCTCAGCAGAACACAAACTGTTGGAGTAGCTCGGCAGGTCAGGCAGCATCTCTGGAGGGCATGGATAGGCTACGTTTCGGGTCAGGACCCTTTAGTTTAGTTTAGTGATACAGCACGGAAACAGCCCCTATCGTCCCACCGGGGCTCACGACCAGCAATCCCCGCACATTAGCACTATCCTACTGCCACTCGGGACAATTTTTACATTTTCCAAGCCAATTAACCTACAAACCTGTACGTCTTTGGAGTGTGGGAGGAAACCGAAGATCCCGGAGAAAACTCACGCAGGTCACGGGAAGAACGTGTAAACTCCGTACAGAGAGCATCCGTAGTCAGGATCGAACCCGGGTCTCCAGCGCTGTAATGCCCCTGTCCCACTTAGGAAACCTGAACGGAAACCTCTGGAGACTTTGCGCCCCACCCAAGGTTTCCGTGCGGTTCCCGGAGGTTGCAGGTAGTGGAAGCAGGTAGGGAGACTGACAAAAACCTCCGGGCACCGCACGGAAACCTTGGGTGGGGCGCAAAGTCCCCAGAGGTTTCCGTTCAGGTTTCCTAAGTGGGACTCTACCGGCAGTACCAATTCACCAAGCTGATCAGAGGAATAGAACTCGTGGATATTATTGAAAAGCTAGAGTAGCAGCAGGAATGAGAGAGAGAGAGAGAAGAACGTGAGAGAGGGTCTCACTAACCCACTACCTTTCCTTTTAGAAGCACCGTAAACTCCATTGAGGAAGCCTATTCAAAAGCAATGAATTTTCTCAACACTGTTATTCTATTATTTACATTTGAATTCAGCAGTGCCCTTCAAATTTATTCTTGAGATAAAGCGATCCATGACCAGAGACCAACCACCACACGATCAGTGAAGTACATCAACAGTTCTTATCTGACTAAAGATTTCAAGACCATTACTCCAACACTAAAACAAGCCCAGACACATTTTTGTTTCTTTAAAAGAGTTTGCTATAAAATTGACATCCCTAAATAGCAAAATTCTGCTTTGTGCAACAAGCAAATCTTAGGGTGCTAAAATTTAAGTTATTAAAATAAGTGATTCCGCACACCTAATGTCCAAAACAATAATTAACTTCCCAACTAGTTAAAGTTGTCCAGAATTAACACAAATGCGCAATGCACGCACCTCCACATATGAAAGATTTAAATGGATCACTTTTTCTCCAAGAACACACACAGAGTGTAACATATGGTTGCAACCACACTTTTCCCCCAAAGCTCTTTGCAGCAAAAACCTCAGTCACGGGAAGATCAATGGGAATGATTGATTATAGCTGTACATGCTACATAGGTTGGAGACCAAACTGAGTATGACAGGACTTGAACAGAAATCAATGGATTGATTGAACGCTGCTAAAGGGAGCACGAGCAAGAGAGTAGGAAGGAACTGCAGATGCTGGTTTATATCAAAGATAGACACAAAACGCTGGAGTAACTCAGCGGGACAGGTAACACATTTGGACCAAAGGAATAGGTGGTGTTTCGGGATGGAAGGAGGGTTCGAACCCAAAACGTTACCCATTCCTACTCTCCAGAGATGCTGCCTGATCCGCTGAGTTACTCCACATGGATAGTGCAAGCAAGCACTCGGAGGGATTGCAGTGTCAAACTGGGTCTTAGGTTGAATGCTGTGGCCAGCAGCATGCACTAACGAACATGAAGCATGAGCTATGCAGGTGGGTGTAGATCGGAATGTAGCTAGAATTATTTACAGGTATATGCCGGAGGGGAGGAAATGCCAAAGGCTGTTTTTCTGAATGGCACATACCGTGCTGCCTAAAGCAAAATTTTATTTAATCATCTTCACAATGCTTACATGTGGCACAATTACAACTTTTCAATAAAATGCAATTATGTAACTCAAAGCAATTTAAGCAGTGGCACCTCCTCAGAAGATGCAGGCCATTTAGGATTGAGAAGGGGGGGGGGGGAAACTTCACCCAGAGAATGTTTAGAATCTGTAGAATTCTTTGCCACAGAAGGCAGTGGAGGCCAATTCACTGGATGTATTCAAGAGAGAGTTAGATTTAGCTCTTAGCTGAGGTAGATTGCATATTTCCATCAGACTTACAGGTTTGAACCTTCTGGTCCACAGTTTTTGCTCTCCATATCTAGGTGGATCAGATCTACTGTCTTTGTACAAATCCAGTTCACCCCACGAGGCACATAAATGAAGCTGGTGCATCTAGAAAGATTCGAGCTTCCCTTCTTTGTGGAGTTTATTAAGGAAAGATAATTGACCTGAAAAGTTATCCATTTCTCTCTCCACAGATACCGTCTGATCTGCTGAATATTTTCACCTTTGTTCCATTTTAAATTTTATCCAGTGTAAATCTGATCAATTCAAGCAAAGGAAAATTGGAACATTTTTGTATATCGTTTCTAGTTTTTAGAAATACGATGTGGAAACAGGCCATTTGGCCCACTGAGCCCGCATAACCAGTGATCCCTGACACTAAAGAGCCTGTCCCACCAGCATGCGTCTAGGGCGACCAAACATGGTCGCTTGAGGCGTACGCGGAGTTGTGCGGGGCTCCAAAAATCTTGCACTGTCCGAAAATCTTGCGCGACAACGGCCTGTTGGCCCGCAGCCGCATTGAAGCCATACGCAGCGCCTCGACGGGCGTACGCAACGTCTCGACGTCGTATGCAGTGTTTTGACACCATATACGTGGCATGTTGGTGGCGCACGCCTAGCGCGTGGCGTTGGGCAATGACGTCACCGCCCGGCGTCCAAATTCAGTCGGCCCGCCTCCTGCCCAGTTGATTGGTGAGTATGATGTCGGGACCAGCCCCGCCTGCACAACTCTATACGCCTCCGCGGTTTGAATTGGGACTGGCCCCGCGAGGCCGTACGCCTCAAGCGACCACATTTGGTCATGCTAGATGCATGCAAACGCATGCTGGTGGAACAGGCCCTTAACACTATTCTGCACACACTAGGGGCAATTTACAATTACACTAACCCAATTAACCTACAGACACGTACATCTTTGGAGTGTGGAGGAAACCGGAGCATCTGGAGAAAACCCACGTGGTAACAGGTAGAATGTACAAACTCCATACAGACCAGCACCCGCAGTCAGGATCGAACCAGGGTCTCTGGCACTGTAAGGCAGCAGCTCTACCACCAATTCACATATAAAATACAGAATAGCGGCACTAGTTCTTTTGCATTGGAAACACCAAAACAAATAAAAGTACACTATTAAATAATTAGAAAAATAGTGCAACTTGTAAATAAATTGTTGCTTTGTACATAGATTTATACAACATTTCTTTCATGCAGTGAAGTCACAATCAGTCTTTTCAAGCCCGATAAATATTACAGTGATAATAGATGTTCTTATTTTAAAAGCTTCATCAAACAGATCCTCCTTGGGCCTCGGGCATTAGAGTGTGAAAAAATGTAATTGAGCTACTATTTGATCACAAAGACACCAGATGCCTCACAAATTACTTTAGATCAAATCGCCATGATCTTCAAGCAGTTTGATGGTCCGTAATTACACTACAGTATTATTTTGTTTTAAACTGGAAAGGCAACAAGCACTACCTTGTAAACACACATACATATACATCACACATACATCTATCTATCCACACACACACATATACATATACACCCACATATATAAATACATATATACACACATACATACACACACACATATGTCTACACACACATATATATATATATATATACACACACACATAAGCACATAAATATATACACACACGTGTGTGTAGACAAAAATGTGTGTGTGTCTATATCTATATCTATATCTATGTGTATATCCATGTGTATGTGTGTATGTGTGTGCACACATGTATTTATATATGTGTGTGTATATGTATGCGTGTGTGTGTATATATGTATGTGTGTGTGTATATGTATGTGTGTTTACAAGGTACACTATATATATATATGCATGAAACATAGAACACAAACAGAAACAGCCTTTCAGCCCACAATGCCTGTGCAGTGCATGATACTAAATTAAACTAGTCTCCTCTGCCTGCATACGATCCATACCTCTCCATTCTCTGCAAATCATCAATGTGCCTATCCAAAAGCTTCTTAAATGCCACCATTGTATCTGTTTCCATCACCACCCAGGCAGCACATTCCAGCCACCCACTATATTCTGCGTAAAAAGCTTGCCCCGCACAACTCCTTTAAACTTTCCCCCTCTGACCTTAAAGCTGTGCCCTCCAGTCTTTGACATTTCTACCCCGGATAAAACGTTCCAACTGTCTACTCAATTGCGTGCTAACCATTCAGTGAAATACGTGACTACAATCGAGCCACGCACAGGCCACAGATGCATCACAAAGGGAATACATTTAGTGCAAGACAGTCTTTTTCTTTCGTGTCCTTAAGCGATATAGTGGCTCACCACTGCTGCACACGTCGTTGCGCTATTGTAGTGTTAAGTGCCAGGTCTGTAGTAGTGCATGGATTATCCAGCAATGGGCATTGCAGTAGGGGTTGCATTGTCTGGGTCTGCGTGCCACACTCACAGGTAACCTCGATGTTGCCCCATTCGTGCATTGTCACCCTTGACCACATGGTTCGCAGTCGGTTGAGACATCTCCAGTTCAGCTGGTGTTCAGCAGTACCTGGTGGTAAGCGCTCTGCTGCTGATGTGTGCCCATCGTAGTGGAAATAGGGACAGTGGCTACAGTAAAGTCTGATTAAAGGTAGTCCGAGGGTCTCCAATGAGGTATAGTAGGTGGTAGTTCAGGACTGCTCTCTAGTTGTTGATAGTTGCCTGATAACACCTGGGAAGAAACCGTCCCTGAATCTGGAGGTGTGTGTTTTCACACTTCCGTACCTCTTGCCTCCTTTCTCTGCCCATTTCTGTAGCTGATCTCCATCCCAAAGATCCTATAGCGGAGCAAGATAGACCACTCCTGCTAAATGCAATGGGCTGACGTGTAGTACGCAACGGAGCGGAACGTGGGCCTTTTTTTCATCCATTTCCGTAACCGGACCCGACCCGACCCGCAGTGTAATCAACGTTGCGGGGGAACAGTTTGTGTTAATAAATTAAAATTCTGAAAATGAGAAGATTTTTACCAAATAACTTTTATTTTTACGGGGACGTTTACCGTAACAGGATTCCGTCTCCGCACTAATATCCTAGGGGATCTTTGGTGCGGAGACGGAAGCGGTTACGGAAATGGGGTCTTAAATTACCCATGAATCTGCCCATGACCGTACCACGTCTTTTTCGTCGAGTGGACTATCTTGCTCGCTATAGGATCTTTGCTCTATCCCACTGTGTCCGTTCCCAGCATTCCTCACTGTCACCAACTCCATCAATATTAATGTAATTATCACAAAATGAAAAAGGGGCTCCATACATTTTTCTTAAATGACCTACAGTAATTATGTGCTCCTTCAACCAGCAAGAGCTTCCACTAAATTTATCTTTGTCAAAAACAAAAATAGCTTTCAAACTAAAAATCAGAATGAAACCATTTATGAGTTGGCATTGTCTGTTCATTGCAGTGATATCATTTAAGCCATCCAGTGATATCACTTTATTAAATGTCAGGGTTGGCAGATACATTAGCAACTTGTTCCAAATAACTGGAACTTCTGAGATGTCAATGGAACGACTGTAATTGCCAGGGGCAGATTTACACAACTAATCTCCAGCTTACACAGTTTACATCAATTCCCCCAGGATGAAGCCAGTTCTTTGATGAAGAGCTATACAGTCATATACAGTGCTGGTGGAATTCCGCAGATCAGGCAGCATCTGGGGAGAGAATGGGCAGGCGACATTTCGAGTCTTCAGTCTGAAGAAGGGTCCCTGACCCAAAACATCACCTGCCCATTCCCTTCCCAACTCCCCCGAGTTCCTCCAGCACTTTGTATTTTGCTCAGCAGTTTCTTGTGCATATCTTTGACATTAAATGTCAGAACATGCCTTCAGGTTTTTTTTTTTCTCTTGCTAGTTTTCCTCCTTGGAAATCAGCACCGACTTTGCTGTGACAATAAAGAGCAAAGTTTGCGATACCAATGTCAAGATACTTTCCATAAATGATCGATTAAATGCGAAATCTAAAACGTCCTATCCCTAGTTTCATTCCTTAATGAACTTTGGTCCCAATAGTTTTTGTTTTTTAATCACCGAGAGACTAAATGTAGAAATAAATGCCCAGTCATCAATTACGTGGGAAGGGAACAACTAAACACACCAGGAATAAGTCGGGCCTCATGTTTAGTTCAGTTTAGTTTAGTTTATTGTCACCTGTGCAGAGGTACAGTGAACAGCTTTTGTTGTGTGCTAACCAGTCAACAGAAAGACAACACATGATTACAATCGAACGATTTACAGTGTATAGATACATAAGGGAATAACGTTTAGTGCAAGATAAAGCCAGCAAAGTCCGGACAAGGATAGTCCAAGGGTCATCAAAGAGGTAGATAGTAGTTCAGCACTGCTCTCTGGTTGTGGTAGGATGATTCAGTTGCCTGATAACAGCTGGGAAGGAACTGTCCCTGCATCTGGTGATGTGCGTTTTCACACTTCTATACCTTTTGCCCGATGGGAGAGGGGAGAAGAAACATAGAAACATAGAAATTAGGTGCAGGAGTAGGCCATTCGGCCCTTCGAGCCTGCACTGCCATTCAATATGATCATGGCTGATCATCCAACTCAGTATCCCGTACCTGCCTTCTCTCCATACCCTATAAAACAAACATTGAACCTAGAGCTTGCTGGTCTAGTCCCAGTACCTGGGGATCATTGCACACAAATCATTTAAAATTGAAGGCAGATTAATTAAAGGAATCTGGACAACGTGTGGAGCCATAAAGTCCAAGAATTATGACATCAAGATGAACCTTGACAAAATGCTGAACAGGTTGGAGTATTGTGTCCAGATCTCAGCATTACCTTACGAGAAATATGAAGGCCTCAAGGAGAGTGCAGAAGGAATTTACCAGAATGATTCCTGGATTAAACAGAAAATAAGTGGAGGAGGCCATTCAGCCCTTCGAGCCAGCACCGCCATTCATCGTGATCATGGCTGATCGTCCCCAATCAATAACCCGTAGGGAGTGGCCGGGGTGAGACTCGTCCTTGATTATGCTGCTGGCCTTGCCGAGGCAGCGTGAGATATAAATGGAGTCAATGGAAGGGAGGTTGGTTTGTGTGATGGTCTGGGCTGCTTCCACAGTCCGCTGCAACATCACGCAGTCTTGGATGGAGTTTTCAAATGCAAATGAATTTTTAATGACATGATTAATTCGTGCTTGCAGCCAGGCCACCGTCCTATGACAGAAATTTAACCTGCAAGTCTGAAGCCCATGAGCTCATTCTTCAATTAATGCACTTCTCTCATCTCTCGCCTCGTGTTATCCTCTTTTTGTGTTTTGTACACGATTTGGTATCAATTAAAGGGCCAGTCTCACTTTCACGACCTAATTCACAACCTCTGCCGAATTTGCCCGTGACTCATACTCGCAGCATGGTCGTCACGAGGTCGTAGGTAGGTGGTAGTTAGGCCGTAATGCTAGTCGTAGGTACTCGTGGCATCATGTAGGTCGGGGCGTTTTTTCTAGCATGATGAAAAATGTCCACGAGTAAAAAAAGATTGTTAATTAGGTCGTGAAAGTGGGACAGGCCCTTTACATTGTAACATATCCTTATTTATGCAAACTTGCCTCAGTAACAATTAGGGGTGGGAGATTGCAACCTTCATGTGGTCCACCCTGTATCAACGAATGCAATCAACCCGGCATGCACAATCAAATAGAACTAGTTGGCGTACAACATTTGGCTGTGCACGCCATACACTAGAAGAAGAAGTGACAATTACACAACTGGAATTGGTTGGAAACAAATTGTTGCTTTGCACGGGTCCAAGGTTCCCAACAGTGTGTGCGCGGAGCTAATCGTCTTCACCTTAGATCGTAAAATGCTTGCTTCCACTCCTACCTTGCGAAGTTAGGGGGTGGTTGATGGAGCTAATGTGGGAACTACAGAATATTCACAGATGAAGTAGATCCTGTGATGGGCAGGTAGATATTTTGCATGCTCTCCTCTGCACTCCTTCCACTACTCCACACAGGATGTGTGTGCACCTGATTTGTGAACAAGGTTCTCAATACCACCCATTTTTAATAATAATAATAAATTTTATTGTCATTGCACATAAGTGCCACGAGATTTGGAATGCAGCTTCCATCCGATGTCATAACTAATAAAATTTAGATTTAGATACCCCGAGAACATGATTTGTAAAAAGAACATTAAAATAGAAAAAACAGTTCAAACAGACTAAAGTGCAGATGTGTCTGTGCGACGTGACCATCCAAGGGAGACAGTCCAGGGGGGTGGAGGGGGCACTCAGCAGGGCCGGTTCAGAGCCGCTATAGATCTGGGAATGAAGCTGTTCCCGAGTTTGGAGGTGCGGGCGTAGGAAGGCCTTGTAACGTCTGCCGGAGGGAAGTAGTTCGAACAGTCCATTACAAGGGTATGAGTCTTTATGGATATTGACGGCCTTCCTGAGGCACCGTGTGTGGTAGTCATTTTAAGCAGTCATTTAGTTTACTTTAGAAATACAGCATGGAAACAGGGTAATTCAGAAAATAAGGCAATAGGCGAGATTCCAGCGCTTATTTCTGGATGGTGATGATTCACTTAGAGATGCAGCATTGAAACAGCCCCGATGGCCCACCGAGTCCACACCAACCATCGATCGCCCATTCACACGTTCTGCGTTATCCCACTCCCACTCCCTACACACGAGGAGCAATTTACAGAGGCCAATTAACCTACAAAATCCGCAAACCGTTAGCACATGGGAGGAAACCAGAGCACCCGACATGGCACAGGGAGAACGTGCTAACGCCACAGAGACAGCACACGAGGTCAGGATTGAACCCGGCCTCTGGCGCCTTCAGGCAGTCCATGAGACTGAGATTTCCAGGAGACAGTTTACTGTTGCGTTCTCAATGAGATCACGTTCAGGTTAGTTTAGTTTTTGAGATACGGTGCGGAAACAGGCCCTTCAGACCACCAAGTCCACGGCAATCAGCAATCATCCGTGCACTAATTATATCCTACACACAGGGGCAGAAAACCCAGGGAGGCCAGAGGGGACACCCCCCCATGTTTTCATAGGTCGGGGACATCCCCCCCAAGTTTTTGTGATTCCCGTTTTTAGCACTGGATTGAGCCTCCGAAGCCTCGCGCGTGTGAGTGTGCGCATGCCCGCCAAAAAATTGTGTCCCCCATCCCCTCCATGTTTTGATAGTGAGTTCCGTTCTTGCCTACACACAATGGGCAATTTACAGAAACCAGTTGACCTACATGTCTTTGGGATGTGGGAGGAAACCATGGGCGGTCACGGTGACACAGCGGTAGAGTTGCTGCCTTACAGCGAACGCAGCGCCGCGGACGTGCGGAGTTTGTACATTCTTCCCGTGACCTGCGTGGGTTTTCTCCGAGATCTTCGGCTTCCTCCCACACTCCAAAGACGTACAGGCTTGTAGGTTGACAAAAATGCTGGAGAAACTCAGCGGGTGCAGCAGCGTCTATGGAGTGAAGGAAATAGGCAACGTCTCAGGCCGAAACCCTTCCACAGACTGATGGAGGGTGATGTGGTATACCTTTCATTTTTCAGCATCTGCAGTTCCTTCTTAAAAACAGGTTTGTAGGTTAATTGGCTTGGTAAATGTAAAAATTGGCCCAAGAGGATGTAGGATAGTGTTAATGTGCGGGGATCACTGGTCCGGCGCAGACCCGGTGGGCCGATAGGCCTGTTTCCGAGCTGCATCTCTAAACTAAAGTAAACTAGAGAAAACTTGCGTGGTCACAGGGAGAACGTACAAACGCTGTACAGACAGCACCCATAGTCAGGATCAAACCCAGGCCTTTGGCACCGCGAGACAACAACTCTACTGCTGCTTCACGGTGCCAACATCTTTTAATCTTCTTCGCGCCCAGTTGTTGCTTCCCACGACAATATTCAGAATAAAGAATTCCAGGAAATCCGTGCTTGGCCCGCGCAATGCAGCCGAACGCCTGGCACTGGGATCTCAGACTGGAGACGGACGCTGGAAGAGTATACCATTATATATTTGCTTATCCATCCATTGGATGACGTATTAAAGAGAGAGTAATGCCCCTGTCCCACTTAGGAAACCTGAACGGAAACCTCTGGAGACTTTGCGCCCCACCTAAGGTTTCCGTGCGGTTCCCGGGGGTTTTTGTCAGTCTCCCTAATGGTTGAAAGTGGTTTCCGCTACTTCTGTGTTCCGGCGATTATTTCAAAAAATTCAAGGTAAGACTTCCACTACTAAGTCACGGCCGATTTTGAGTTTAAAAAAAAATAAATAATAATAATCGCCGGAACATAGAAGCGGAAACCACTTTCAACCGTTAGGGAGACTGACAAAAAACCTCCGGGAACCGCACGGAAACCTTGGGTGGGGCGCAAAGTCTCCAGACGTTTCCGTTCAGGTTTCCTAAGTGGGACAAGGGCATTAGATACAGCTCTTAGGGCTAATGGAATCAAGGGATATGGGGGAGAAAGCGGGATCGGCCATGATCGTGTTGAATGGGGGTACTGGCTCAAAGGGCCGATTGACCTACTTCTGCATCTATTATCTATGCTTCCATTCAATTTGGAGGACAGTTCAGTTTATTGTCACTTGTATCGAGGTACAGCGAAAAACTTTTGTTGTGTGCTAACCAGTCAGCAGTTGGTGCAGAGATATATTTACAGTGCTTTGTTGTGCATGATGTGAAGAGACCAGGTCTCAGAGGCTTATCCATAGAAACATAGAAAATAGGTACAGAGTAGGCCATTCGGCCCTTCAAGCCTGCACCGCCATTCAATATGATCATGGCTGATCATCCAATTCAGTATCCTGTACCTGCCTTCTTTCCATACCCCCTGATCCCTTTAGCCACAAGGGCCACATCTAACTCCCTCTTAAATATAGTCAACGAACTGACCTCAACTATTTCTGTGGCAGAGAATTCCACAGATTCACCACTCTGTGTGACAAATGTTTTTCTCATCTCGGTCCTAAAAGATTTCCCCCTTATCTTCATGACCCCTTGTTCTGGACTTCCCCAACATCGGGAACAATCTTCCTGCATCTAGCCTGTCCAACCCCTCAAGAATTTTGTAAGTTTCTATAAGATCCCCCCTCAATCTTCTAAATTCTAGCGAGTAGAAGCCGAGTCTATCCAGTCTTTCTTCATATGAAAGTCCTGCCATCCCAGGAATCAGTCTGGCGAACCTTCTCTGTACTCCCTCTATGGCAAGAATGTGTTTCCTCAGATTTGGAGACCAAAACTGTACGCTAAAGACATTTTGCCATATAGGAGGGATGGAATGACTGCTGCCCAGTAGGCCATGGGTTCGGTGCCAGAAATCTTGATCTTTAAGTACCTCTTTCTTCAATTGGCCCAAAATTGTGCTCGCACATTAAAGGCAATGACTAGCAGATGCTCAATTACAGCACGTTACAGAGCAGAAGCCGCCCCCCCCCCCCCCCCCCCCCCCCCCCCCCCCCCCCAAAAAAAAAAAAAACTATACTGGACTTGCAAATATAATGAACTAAAAGCATAATTGTCAGGAAAATGCAAGCTATTGCCTGGTCATTAAGTGCAGCATTTTATGAACACTTGAAAAATACTTCACTCGCTGCAAGTTTTTGAATACCCTGAGTTTTCTTAAATTCACAAGTTATAGAAGCAGAATCAGGGCATTTGCCCATTCAAATCTACACCGCCATTCAATCATGGTTGATCTATGCATTTTTCCCCTCAACACCATTCGTCTGCTTTCACCCCCGACACCCTTACTTATCAAAAATCTATCAATCTCTGCCTTAATAGTACCCATTGACTTGGCCTTCACAGCCGTCTGTGGCAACGAATGCCACAGATTCCCCCCTCTCCCTCTCCACCCCAACTAAAGAAATTCCTCCTCATATTTACAGAGGCCAATTTATTCCGAGGCTATGGCCTCTGGTCCTAGGATCTCCCACTAGGGGAAACATTTTGAAAAGTACCATATAAATTCTCATCACTCTTTTCCTGATGCTTAGTCCAAATCCCGAAATGCTTCCCTCGGGAAGAGCAGCTCATTCTACGATGGGCAATTTCCTTTCCAATTCCAAGGCACTATGCCAATTGCATGCAGCCTAATTCTTCCCCATTGTGCAGCCCAGGTAGTCAACATGGGACCAGTTTAATCTTAGTAAAAATGAAAAACTCTGCACTTTCTTTCATGGATTGTCAGAGCTGTCAAATTGCAAAGAGGCAGACAAACAAGGGCAGCAATTTTTGCAAAGGACAGGATTCCAGGAGAAGAGCCGATAGGGTGAAAGATAATAACATGCACACCAGCAAAATACGTTTTTACTCTATTGACGAATTCCATGGAACTTTTGTACATCCACATATTGTCGCCAGAAATTGCCTCCAAATGTATTGCCTCCAAAAGAGCAAAATGTTGGCGTGCAGAGTTCCAGTGTCATCTTAGATTAGGTGACTTAGGAGCAAGAATACTTCCAACCAAACCACAGTAGTGCAACAAAGAACTCGGGCATTCCTGTCTAAATAAGGCCCGGTCGACATCTCTTGACAAATATACTGGCATCATAAGATCCTTTTTTTTTCTTCTTTTTTTAATTTTTATAAAGAAAATAATTTCTTTCATTTTGATCAGAAGTTCTATTCACAACCAAGTAACTCATATGGTGCTTACTGTTTGGCCTCCTCTAGATGACATAGATATTCATAAGCAATATTCTGATGCCTCCTCTCATCCATCTCCTCTGCCGAGAGTCTTTCATCGTCCACAATAGCTGCAAGAACAAAGGAAAAGAAAACAAGCAGGATTATTATCTCGCATGGGGAAGAAAGAAATGTGACAAGAGTCAGGGGTTCGGGCAGGAGAATGGGGTAGAGAGGGAAAGATAGATCAGCCACGATTGAATGGTGGAGTAGACTTGATGGGCCGAATGTCCTAAAGGTGCTGTCACACTTGGGTGACCTAATTGACGTGTGTAGAAGAGTTTGAAAAAAAATGTCATGTAGAAGACCTCCTTCGACCATATTGAAGATTAGCTTCGACCATGTTGAAGATTAGCTTCGACTTACTTCGGGAAAATTGGACACTGAATAGTGGAGAGTGAAGACGACCTCATTCGATCTCCCTTCGACTATGATGAAGACTATCTTCGACTACCCTCGATTACCTTCGACTAACATGCCGACCTACTACGAGTAAAAAAAATAAAAAAAAGTATTGATTTTTTCCATGGCCACTTTTCTTTTACTCGCGGGCATTTTTCAACGTTGAAAAAGACGCCGTGACCTAGCTGAGGCCTCGAGTACACGGGGACTACTCGCAAGCATGAAGGTGAGTTACAAATACCTACGGCCTCGTGTCGACCATGCTGCGAGTACGAGTCGAGGCCAAACTCGGCAGAACTCGCGGATTAGGTCGCCCAAATGGAACAGCCCCTTAATTTTGCTCCTGTACTGTATGAACTTATGAAGAAAATTTGTCCAGTGCTGTGCAAGCTTGCCAGGTTTACTCTTGCCCTCGCCTCTCTTTTCCAGCTTGCTTCCCCCCCCCCACACCCCCCCCTTCATTCAATCAATCTGAAGGGTCCCAACTCAATATGTCATCTGTCCATTTCCTTCCACAGATGCTGCCTGATTTGCCAAGATCCTCCAGCACTCTGTTTTTTTTGTTACATGGGCGAAAATGGGCGATTCAATTAAATTGTTAAATATATCATGAGAAACCAATTTTGGAATCCAGGATTTTGGGGATAACCTTGGAGTATTAGATAGACCTTTCCAGAGTTCAATTACTCCTACACGCACAGGGAACAGAATTTTGGATCTTTTTCACAACCAGTAAATGAATCCAGGCTAATTGTTAACTTTAAGTCTACAATAGAAGGCAGGGTAGGCATTTGCAGTTTTGTCACAGGTAGGGTTGCTGAATGACTGGACCGGCACGATAGCCTAAATCATTTTTCATGCATACATGCAATGTGAATGTTTGTCACAAATAATACGGAGAGCGGACTGGCAAATCAAGACAATTTCAACAAAGAACCTAAAAACAAAAGGGATACTGGCAGCCCCACAATATAGGCGGCACAATATACTGGCAGCCACACATGGTGGCACAGTGGAGGAGTTGCTGCCTTACAGCGCCGGAGAGCCCGGTTCGATCCTGACCTCGGTGTTGGTACATTCTCCCTGTAACTGCGTGGGTTTTCTCCGGAAGCTCCAGCTTCCTCCCACACTCCTAGAACGTATAGGTTTATAGGCTAATTGGCTTGGTAAAATTGTAACTTGTCCCTAGTCAAGTCAAGTTTATTCGTCACATAGGAGATGTGGCGTGAAATGAAAAATAGTAATGCTCGCGGATCGTACGGATGGGATAGTGTTAATCGCTGGTCACCGCGGACTCGAAGGGCCTGTTTCCGCACTGCATCGCTAAACTAAATATGCCCCAAAAGCTGGAGTGAATACAGAATAATTCAAATAAACATTTGGAGTCGATTTTATGACAATGCCAACTGGGGCATAGAACTGTGAAAAGGTCAACCAAAAATCTGGGACAAAGGTAGGGAGAGATCGATTGTTACACAATAATCCAAGTTAATTTGCTAGGAACACGAGCACAAAGGAGAGGGCTGAAGCAGGTTCGGACCCAAAACGTCGCCTATTACTTTTCACCGGAGATGCTGCCTGACCTGCTGAGTCACTCCAGCAATTCGTGTCTATCTTCAGTATAAACCAGTGTCTGCAGTTCCTTCCTACACAAAGGAGTGTTGGATTGTCTGTGGCAGGTGTTTGTACGTTCTCCCCGTGACCTGCGCGGGATTCCACCCACACTCCAAAGATGTACAAGTTTGAGGGTTAATTGGCTTGGTAGAAATGTACCAATTGTCCCTATTGTAGGATGGTGTTAGTGTGCGGGGATCGGGTGTCAGTGCAGACTTGGTGGGCCGAAGGGCCGGATCCTGCGCTGTATCTCGAAACTAAACTAAAAGGCGACTCAGGCTGAAGCAGCTCAATTATGTGGAGTTTCCAAAAAGTGTCACAGAGGAAGAACATTTCATGAACTTCTCCGAAGTCAACACTTCAGGTGAGGGCGATACAAACAAGTGCGATCAATGGCACATTTAACATTTCAGTTTGATGCTCCTTGAAATGTTTAGTTTAGTTTAGAGATATAGCGCTGAAACATGCCCTTCGGCTCACCGGGTCCGCGCCGACCTGCGATCCCCGCACATTAACACTATTTTACACCCACTAGCGACAATTTTTACATTTACCAGGCCAATTAACCTACAAACCTGTACGTCTTTGGAGTGTGGGAGGAAACCGCAGATGTCGGAGAAAACCCACGCAGGTCACGGGGAGAACGTGCAAACTCTGTACAGACAGCACCCGTAGTCGGGATCGAACCCGGGTCTCCAACACTGCATTCGCTGTAAGGCAGCAACTCTACTGCTGCGCCACCGTGACATCATTAAATGTGATGTAATTCGGTTCCACCACATTACGTCATGTTTCATACACCACAGACATCATGATTTGGATTGTCTCAGGACTCTAGTTTACAAAAACTTACATTTTTATTAAAAAGCAACATTAAGAAAAAGCCCCGATTTTAATAAAGCTAAATTTTTTAAAAGTGCAATTATTTCTTTAAACAATCAGCATCTGGCTAAGGCGATCACCTGGGGCCATGATGGATGCACAAACTGATGTCATTGGACATGGGGAGTTGACAACTGAACATATTGCACTGTCTGGAGAAATTAAGTTGCTAAACACTTTAACTCCCCCTCCCTTTCCCACACTGACCTTTCCGTCCTGGGCCTCCTCCACTATCAGTGAGAGGCCCAGAGCAAATAGGAGGAACAGCACCTCATATTTCGCTTGGACAGCTTACAACCCAGCAGTATGAATATTGACTTCTCTAACAAGTAACTTTGCTTACCCTCTTTCGCCATTCCAACCCCATCGTAGTTCTCCGACTAGTTTGATTGTTCTCCCGATTAAATTTTACTTTGTATGCCCCGTAGTGTTCTTCTGCTAGCTAACATTGGTCTATTCTACATTTTCCTTAATCCTCATCCCCTTTCACAGTTTTCACACCTTGCCCTTCCATATCTCTGTGTCTCCCTCTCCCCTGACTCTCAGTCTAAAGGTCTCAACCCAAAACGTCACCCTTTCCTTCCATCCAAAGTTACCCCAGTATCTTGTTTCTATCTTTGGTGTAAACCAGCATCTACAGTTCCTTCCTACACAAGAGCAATCTACTATTGCTCATTCTTACATTAATAGTTTTTTTTAAATCAAAAGATCATTTCCCTTGATCTTCGTCCCCTTTCATCTCTCGTTTTCACACCTTGCCCTTCCATATCTCTGTGTCTCTCTCTCCCCCGACTCTCAGTCGAAAGAAAGGTCTCAACCCAAAACGTCACCCATTCCTTCTATCCAAAGTTACTCCAGTATTCGGGTAGAGACCCTGCTTCAGACCGAGAGTCAGAGGTGGGGGGAAACTAGAGATCAAGTCGAGTTGAGTTCATCGTCAAATGTACAGTATGGCAAGTTTCAGGTACAAAGAAAACCTTGCTTACAGCAGCATCACAGACTCAGAAAAAACACACAAAAACATAGATAAAGCTTAAACTACCCATACAATTCTCATGGTATAAGAAAATAAGACTGCAGAAAAACAAGACAATAACCACTTAGTCCCAAGTATAATGTAGGGTTGAAAATGTAATTACATAATTCAGAAGGATGGTTAGAGAAAGGAGATTTGACACTAATTGGCTCGTTCAGTCTGAACCACATTGCAGTTGGTGCAGAGGGGAATAGTGTCTTCAAACTCCAGGCCGTTTTCCATCTACTCCTCTAAAGGACAGTTTCACATGCACCTGGCCGTTGCTGTGATTTCCCAGGTCCCCACACTACTTCCTCTCCAGACCCCCTATCCCACACTGGAGCAATGTATTAATTACCTAACTTTCCCAAAGCCATAGTTCCCACATTACCAGCAATGTGATTCCGTAATCAACCACAATGATGCCTAGAAATGCTGCAAGAACACAAAGTGCTGGAGTAACTCAGCAGGTCAGGCAGCATAGCATCTCTGGAGAATATGGATAGGCAACATTTTGGATCGAGATCCTTCTTCAGTCCATTTCATTTAAGTATATGTCACCCCCTTGTTATGGTGAATGCATTTCTAGAAGACCGAGTATATTGTGGTTTTCCATAACCTGAGACCCTATTGCCAATTGAATCCCACAACCCAAGTGGAAATGCCTTTCTGCAGGATGCTCTTCTTGGAACAGCAAAAATGAGTACCATAGCTGCAGGTTCACAACAGAGGGCCACTTAAAACATTGCCCTGTCAATTTCCAAAGCAAATCTCTTGTACGTTCTCCCCGTGACCCGAATGGGTTTTCTCTGGGACCTCCGGTTTGCTCCCACACTCCAAGATGCACAGGTTTGTAGGTTAATTGTCATTGGTAAAATTGTGTATTGTCCCGAGTGTGTGTGTGTAGGATAATGCTCGTGTGCAGTGATCGTTGGTCGGCATGGACTCGGTGGGCCAAAAGGCCAGTTTCCGCGCTGCATCTCTAAACTAAACCAAATCTTCCTGCCTTCAGTCTGAATGGTGATGTGCACCTTTTAAACACCTATCAAAGAGATACCTACAGGCACGTTAGTTTAATGATATATGTCACTAAAAGTAACAATAGCTGTTTAGGCTCACAACTTCAACTTGCTGCTCCT
This sequence comes from Leucoraja erinaceus, assembly GCF_028641065.1. Classification (NCBI taxonomy): domain Eukaryota; kingdom Metazoa; phylum Chordata; class Chondrichthyes; order Rajiformes; family Rajidae; genus Leucoraja; species Leucoraja erinaceus. Next base: position 2,305,879 of record NC_073379.1, on the reverse strand, counting down.
ACTTCCGAAATAGAGGGTAAATAACATCTTAGAGAAAAAAAACCTGCCAGATGGCAAAATTATCTTTTTATCGTCATTTTATCCACACATGCATCCAGAGATGCAATTAAATTTTTTTTTTTTCTTTTTTTTTTTAAATATTAGTTCTTACATTTTGTACTATTGTGTCATCCTACATAAATGCCTCAAGAGTGAATTTTATTCCACATCTTGGATTTAAAAATATCCAAGATTCTTGGACAGCGATTTGCAAATTCTTACACAAGGCATGTATATTTCCATAACCCAAAAGGCCATTACATGTGGGCTATCTGCACATAGAGGTGACTCGAATAGAAAAGTATTTTATTGACTGTGAATCACTTTAAGAAACATGCTACATAAATCCAAGTTTTGTGACTGAAACATTTTTGGCAAGTCTTGGTCGGTTTTGAGATCATAACTGGCATAAAATTAACACAAGCTTTGGATTGTTTGTAATAAAATATTCCGTCCCACGAGCTAAAGGCGTCTGAAGCGTCTACAAAAAAGACAGTAAATAAATTATAGCGTCTGACATCTGCAAGAAATTCTACTCTGCACCGAGATTTGAGATGACAAAGTGTGGACGTAACACTCAATGAAGATTCATTGAATGAATGGCCCAACATAAAACATCATCCCTGCAAATGCACACTGCATCTGTAACAGGGTGGATGATTTAACATCGCATCGTGAAAAAATGTCCATGATCTCATTGTCAACGGGGAACTGGATATTTCAAGTTTTGACTCTTGAGGAAGGAGAGGCTGAAATGAAACGGAGGTGGGTTACTGAACGAAGAGATTACATCACTGCCGCTGATGAGGGCAGAAAGACTGCGGTAGCAAACTAAAATCAGCTTGAGGAGACAAACAGCAGCAGTAGGCAACAGAAAACAGGAGTGGGAGTTCCAGTAATTTGTGTCGATGCTGCCTCACCCGCTGAGTTACTCCAGCATTTTGTGTCTACCTTCGATTTAAACCAGCATCTGTAGTTCTTTATCACACAGTGGGAGCTATCCATTGGCCTCCGAAAAATACAGTACAGATAAGGAATTAGAGGTACTTGTAATGGAAGTAATAAACTAATCTACGATTAATCCATGTGGAGGCTGACCAAATTGCAGAGAAGGTTTACCAGAATAACACCTGGGTTAGAGGGTGTTAGATGGGATGGAAGATTGCAACCTTCACGTGGTCCGCCCTGTTTCGACTAATGCAATCAACTCCACGTGCACAAGCGGAAGTTCAAATAGAACAAGTTGTCCAACAATTTTAGGCTGTGCACACCACACGAAAGGTGTTAGATGCAGGGTTGGGTCGGACAGACTTGGATTGTTTTCTCTGGAACGACGGAAGTTAATGGGAGACAAGTATATTTAATCATGAGACACACACACACACAAATAGGGTAGATTGACTTTTCCCAAGATGGAAAAATCAAATACTAGAGGCCATAGGTTTAAGGTTAGAAGGGCAACGTTTAAAGGGGATGTACAGAGTAACTTAAAAAAAAAAATTACACAGAGGGTGGGATGTCGCTGGAACGAGCTGCCAGCGGTGGTTGTAGAGACACATGTGATAGTGACTACTCAGTGACTTTTGGACGGACATATGGATATTCAGGGAATGAATGGATAGGGATTGTGCGATCACAGGTAAGAGTTGGTATTGGCATTATGTTCGGCTCAGACATTGTGGGCCAATGAGCCTGTTCATGCGCTGTACCACGCTATGCTCTAATCTAGTGCTAACAATGTAGAGAATGCCTAACCGGAACATGTAAGTGATTGATAGTCACAACATGCTGGAGTAACTCAGCGGGACAGGCAGCATCTCTGGACGGAAGGAATGGGTGATGTTTCAGGTTGTGACCCTTCGTCAGTCTCCAGAGATGCTGCCTGTCCCGCTGAGTAACTCCAGCATTTTGTGTCTATCTTCAGCGTAAACCAGCATCTGCCGTAACCTCCTACACATGTAAGAGATCGATTTCTGGAATAGAAGGTTGAGGATCCAACTAGGGATCTAGCCATCTTACAACTGTAAGTAGCCAATGTGAAAGGACTAATTTATAATCTCACTGAAACGGGCCATCAGAAAAAATAACCATATTTCATATTAAATTAAAAAATATTGCAGTTCATCTGGTATTTTCTATTATAACAAAGGAAACCATGAAGGTATGAGAGACATTTGGATGGATTGGGAAACTACATTTAAAGGTTAAGACAATGGAAAGCCAGGAGCTACCTTTTTAGTTTAGTTTGGTTTATTAGATACAGCGCGGAAACAGGCCCTTCAGCCCACTGACCAGCGCATGTTAACACTATCGCACACACACTAGGGACTATTTTACATTTATACCAAGCCAATTAATGGACAAACCTATACGTCTTTGGAATGTGGGAGGAAACCAAAGATCTCGGAGAAAACTCTCGCAGGTCAAGGGGAGAAGGTACAAACTCCGTAAAGACAGCACCCCGAGTCAGGATCGAACCAGGAACTCTGGCGCTGTAAGCTCTATCTCTACGCCGCCTTATTAGTTATTTTTAATAATCTATATATTTTTTAAGTCTTATACAATTTCTCAAGGCAAATTGGCAACAGGAAAGGAGTTTTCAATATGCCTTGAGAAATCATTTTAGATATTAGAACAAATAGTGGATTCAAGGGAATAATTAAAGATAGTATTAAATCTAAGGAAAACATTGCCAGAAAAAGCAGCTAGTCTGAGAATTGGGCGCATTACAGAATTCAGCAATGAATAGCCAAGAAATTGATAGAAGAAAACTAAAATTAGTAGCAAGAAACAAAAACAAATTGTAAGATTTTGGACATTATGTAAAAAGGGAAGACGGATGTGGGCAAGACCTTGACAGTCAGATCCAAGAGATTCAGAGTTGGAATAAGGAATACCACCTAGTGTTGGATGTGTAATGGGTAACGATGGGTCAGAGTACAGCATGGTGGCGCAGCGGTAGAGTTGCAGCCTTTGCAGCGCCAGAGACCTGTGTTTGATCCTGACTACAGGTGTTTGTCTGCAGGGAGTTTGTACGTTCACCCCGTGACCTGCGTGGGTTTCCTCTGAGATCTTCGGTTTCCTCCATACTCTAAAGACGTACAAGGTTCTAGGCTAGTTGGCATGGTATAAATCGTCTGTGTCTATCTGTCTCTGTCTGTCTGTCTGTGTGCGGGGATCACTGGTCGGTGCGGTCGTGGTGGGCCGAAGGGCCTGTTTCCACGCTGTATCTCTAAACTAAACTATACAAGGGATTGATAATCTCATTGACCAGTGCCAGAACTACAGTTTCCCCAGCCCCGTATCGAGGTTGGATCGCCCAGTGCAGGAGAGCCGACATCCCCCCCGATGCGGGAGCTTGATCGCCTCAACACGGAGGGCCCGAATGCTGCCCGCTACGGGAGTCAAGATCGTCCCATCAACAGAGGCTCGAGGCCCACGACTGAGGATGAACTAAGGGAAGGACTTGAACTTTATTTCACCTTCCATCACAGTGAGGAAGGTGTAGGAGTCACTGTGGTGGATGTTCATGTTAAAATGTGTTTTTGACTGATCTATTGCTTTTAATTGTCTAACTGAACTGGCCAATGAAATTCCTCATATGTTGCAAAACATACTTGGTAAATAAAGTGCGATTCTGATTCTGATCTTGCTCTCAACTTTAGCAAGACCAAGGAGCTAATCGCTGACTCCAGGAAGGAAAAACCAAGGATCCACCACCCGTCTTCATCGACGGGACAGCAGTGAAAGTGTCAACCGCTTCAAGTTACTGCAAACTGCCGAAGATCATCCCTGCATTTATGAAAGCAAAATGATGTTTGCCTAATCTACTGAAAATCTTTGAAGATATATCTAGCATACGAGTGCAATTGGGTGTTCTGTAGGCTTTCGATAAGATCAATAAAATAGGAAAGTAGGCTATTTGACCTTGCTCTGTCAGGTCTAGGTTTATAGCTGTCATGTGTAACGAGGTTCAACAAAGTTTTATTCTGAATGCTATCCAATCAGATCAGATACGATACATAAATACAATCACGGCAAACTCATAAAATAGAGCAAAGGGGAAGACACAGAGTGCAGAATATATTCTCAACATCGTAGTGACTCTTAGACTTGAGATACAGCGTGGAAACAGGCCCTTTGGCCCATCGAGTCCGCGCCGGCCAGTGATTATCCCCGTACACAAGCCCTCGAACACGAGGGACAACTTACACTTTTTTCCCCCAAGGTCCCACAAACCTGTACGGCTTTGGAGTGTGGGAGGAAACTGGAGCACCCGGAGAAAACCCAGGGGGTCACCGGGAGAACGTGCAAACTCCGTACAGACAGCACCCGTTGTCAGGATCGAACCAGGGTGTGTGATGCTGCAAGGCAGCAACTCTACCGCTGCACCACGGTGCCACCCTGCATCAGTTCCTTCGAAAATGTCCATTGGCAGCAATGGGGTAGAGATGATACATGATTTGATCACTGGTGATCCTATATTTCCTACATTCCCACTCCCAACCCATTCATGTCTCTTTTCTGGAAAGAGTTCTCCTCCTTAAAAGAAAAAAATCAGCAACTCTGCATCTATAACAGAGAATTCCATTGGTTCACCAGCCTCCGAGTGAGGAAAAGTTTCCTCATCTCAGTCCTAAATATCTTGCCCCATAACCTTACACCAACCAAGAGAAAACATCCTCCCCACATCTCGCCTGTGTCACCCGGTTGGAATTCTTTGTTTCAACGAGACCACGCCTTACTCTTCTAGACACCAGCAAATTTAATTAACAGGAATAAATAGTCATCCAAAACTCACTTATTTCAGCCCAACCAGAAATTAGTCTGTGTGGGGAAGAACAGCAACAGATGCTGGATTAAATCGAAGGGAGACACAAAATGCTGGAGTAGCTCAGCGGGACAGGCAGCATCTCTGGAGAGAAGGGATGGGTGACGTTTCAGGTCAAGACCCTTCTTCAGACTGCCTTGTGAACTTTAATTACACTCCCATTTCAACCAAATCATTTTGTGTTGTAAGGAGATCAAAGTGCACAAAATGCTCTGCTTACAGTCTCACCAATGCCAACATTACTACACACTATTGTATAGCAAATCATCCCTGTATCTATACTGCAAAGTTCTTACAATGAAAGCCACCATACCATTTGATTTCATAACTGTTTGGTGGACCAGCAGGTTTGCCTTCAGTGACAGGTGTACATGGATGCCTAGGTCCCTTTAGACAGCTCCATTTACACCGACTTTGTCATTCCAACCAAAGTGGATGACTTCAGATTGCATTGCAGGTAATATTATAAGCACAAATTCAACTTGAAGCCTGTTTGCATCTCCTCGTAACACACAACCTCATTCAGCTTCATGTCATTAGCAAGTTTAGAATTATTACATTCCGTTTTGTGTTCCAAGTCATCGATACAGATTGCAAACAGCAGGGACTCGAACACAAATCCTCACATCACCATCTGCCATCCAAAGTAAATCCCATTTATTCCAACACGTTTGCTGCCTGTGAATCAATTTTCACTTCATTCAGTATATTACCTGCAATCCAACGTGCGATAAATGCACACATCAACCTGTTGCAAAACTTTACCAAAAGGTCTTCTGAAAAATCAGAATACAGCATCTCGATTGCATCCTCCCTTTGGGCAGCACAGTGGCACAGCGGGAGAGTTGCTACCTTACAGCACCAGAGACCAGGGTTCAATCCTGACTATGGGTGCTATCTGTACGGAGTCTTTACTGCGATAGTTCTCCCTGTGACCACTCGGGTTTTCTCCGGGTGCTCCGATTTCCTTCCCCCATTCCAAAGGGGTGCAAGTCAGGAAGTGAATTGGCTTCTGTAAATTGCCCCTGGTGCGTGGGAAAGAATCTGGAATGATTGCAGAATGAAAGGTGACAAATGTAACCCCAATACTTACGAAAGGTGAACCAAACAAATCTATAGCAAGGAGGACAAGTGAAAATTGAGTTCCATTCTCAATACCCTGAAGGCCAACAAGCCAAAAGGGACGGTCGCGGAGGGGCAGCGGTAGAGTTGCTGCCTTACAGCGAATGCAGCGCTGAAGACCCGGGTTCGATCCCGACTACGTGTACATTCTCCCCGTGACCTGCGTGGGTTTTCACCGAGAACTTGGGTTTCCTCCCACACTCCAAAGACGTATGGGTTTGTAGGTTAATTGGCTTGGTAAATGTAAAAATTGTCCCTAGTGGGTGTACGATAGTGTTAATGTGCGGGGATCACTGGTCGGCGCAGACACGGTGGGCCGAAGGGCCTGTTTCCGCGCTGTATCTCTAAACTAAGCTAAACGCAGCTTTATCCACCCTGTCTACTATGTGTGGCACCACTCTCTGGGAACTGTGTATTTGTACTCCTAGGTCCCAGTGTTCTCCACAACACTCCTCCAAATGCCTTCTGTTCATTGTGAAAGTTTTAACTTGGTTTAACTTACTAAAATGCAACAACGCACAATTATTCGAATTAAACACCATTTGCCATTCCTGTGGCCCATACACCCAGCTGATCAAAGTCTCACTGTGATACTTAATAGCCTTTTTCTATTGACATCCACATCACCTATTTTACAGTCACCTGCAAACCCACTGACCATACCTTGCGCATTCTCATCCAAATCGTTGATATAGACGACAAACAGAAATGGGACCAGCACTGATCAGAGACACACCGCTAGTCACAGGCCTCCAGCTCATAAAACAACCTTTCACCATCACACGCTGCTTCCTGACCTTACCACTTCCTCGGTTGCCTGGCAACAGTGAAATAAAAATAATACCACAATCTATTGATATCAAAGTGATAACAGGAAACCTAGAATTATGGGACTGTGTTTCACAAAATCTGTTGGATTTGTACTGAGGGAAGTGCAGTGGCGCAGCGGTAGAGTTGCTGCCTCCCAGCGCCAGAGACCCGGGTTCGTTCCTGACTACGGGTGCTGTCTGTACGGAATTTGTACTTTGTCCCCGTGACCTGCGTGGGTTTTCTCCGAGGGTCACCCATTCCTTCGCTCCAGAGATGCTGCCTGTCCCGCTGAGTTACTCCAGCATTTTGTGTCTAACTCCCCATGCAAAGAGAGATACAGGCTGTTGAAAGGAATGAGGAAAACCGTAGCAGATGGAATATTTTGTGGACAATTCTGAGGTCATCCACTTTTAGAGAAAAAGGCGAGAAGATGCAACAGTTTTTAAAAACAGCGGAAAATTGAAAGCTACTGGACGAAGGGAATGGATTTCACATGAATAGTGGAAGGTTACTGATACAGATACAACAAACAAATGGTTCACTGCAAGAGGGTTTGAATAGAAGAACAGAAATGTCTTGCTTTGGTAATGCAGGATCCTGGTTAAAACACATCTAGAATATTGTGAAGTCTGGTCCCTCCATGCAAAAAAGGACATACTTTACAATGGAGGGCGAGCATTTATCAGACTGCTTCCTAGAATGGTGGGCTAGGTAGACTGGGCCCTTACTCATGAAAATACAAGAACTGATAAGAAGTACAGCTCTTAGGTATAACGGAATCGAGGGCTATGGGGAAAGAGCCGGAACAGGGTACTGATTTTGGATGATCAGCCATGATCATATTGAACGGCAGTGCTCGAAGGGCCGAATGGCCTACTCCTGCACCTACTTTCTATGTTTTATAATATGTGGAGAAAGCAGGAACGGGCTACTGATTTTGAATGATTAGGCATAATTATATTGAAAGGCGATGTTGACCCGAAGGGCTGAATGGCCTACTCCTGTACCTAGTTTCTATGTTTCCAAAGTGATCTTATTGAAATACACAAAATCATTGCAAGTTTTGTCAGGATAGCTGCAGAGATGCCCATTCCTTTAGCTGGATGTCCAGGACAAGGGGTTGACATCTCAAACTCAAGGGCTCATTCACTCAGCACAGATATCAGAGCAAATTCCTTCACCAGTGAGTGGTGACGTTCTGTCCTAGGCTGCGGCAGACGTAAGGTTGCCGAGTATATTGAAAAGATTCTAAATATATTAAGGGTGTGATTCCCTCCTTGGCAAATTTCAGGGGGGGCACAGTAAAATTAAAGAACCCAAGGGGGCCATGAACTAAAAAAGGTTGGGAACCACTGTATTAAGGAAATTTAATTGAATATGTTTATTGCCCAAATATTCACATACAAGGAATTTGCCTTGGTGCTCCGCCCGCAAGTGACAACATGACATTGTGACATTTAGGAATGACACACAAGGGGTTTGCACAGGATAAATGATACAGAGGTGAAAAGGCAGCCATGATTTTAACAAATGAACGAGAACGCATAAGGGACCAAACAGCTTATCTGTGATTCTATTTCTCCTGTTCTTTTCTAAACTTATTATTAAATTTGCGTATATACGTTTTTTACGCAAAACTTTCCAAATTGTAATACGCTGTGTAAAAATAATTCTAAAACCCGTTTAGTTCCCTTTATGGAATCATGGTTACCAATTTTGTCTGCTGATGTAATTAAGTTTTGTTTCATTATTTTTGATGAAGGCTTTTGTTTATTTTATACATGTTTGACTCCAGTAGTTGTACAGTAAGATACTTAATCCCAAAACAGATTCAACCAGCCCGGGAAAATAAATAATTGGCCTTCGTTCAAAGAAAAGTTGAAAGAGTGTGGGAACGTCCATAATGTTGGGGGGGACGTGTATGTACAGGTTACATGTCGTGAACAAAACAGGGATGGTTAGAACAAGAAAGCCATGGGAGCAAGTTTCAGGAAGAGCATGGGAGAGGTTGGAGACCAGGACTGAAGAATACACTGGACCAAAAATAGTCTCATTGTCTGTAACTCGTTTTCACCTAGCCCACCGTTAACAATGGCCAGTTTCCTTTATCATCATTACTTCTTTGCATATCTTTCATTCTTTTGTTCTATGTCTCCCTATGTCACCACCTACAGTATATTTCTCGTTTCCCTTTCCCCCGACTCTCTGTCTGAAAAATCATAGAAAATAGGTGCAGGAGTAGGCCATTCGGCCCTTCAAGCCTGCATCGCCATTCAATATGATCATGGCTGATCATCCAACTCAGTATCCTGTACCTGCCCTCACTCCATACCCCCTTATCCCATTTGCCCCAAGGGCCACATCTAACAAATATAGCCAATGAACTGGCCTCAACTACCTTCTGTGGCAGAGAATTCCACTGATTCACCACTCTCTGTGTGAAAAATGTTTTTCTCATCTCAGTCCTAAAAGACTTTCCCCTTATCCTTAAACTGTGACCCCTTGTTCTGGACTTTCCCAACATCGGGAACAATCTTCCTGCATCTAGCCTGTCCAACCCCTTAAGAATTTTGTAAGTTTCAATAAGATCCCCCCCCCTCAATCTTCTAAATGCTAGCGAGTACAAGCCGAGTCTATCCAGTTTTTCTTCATATGAAAGCCCTGCCATCCCAGGAATCAGTCTGGTGAACCTTCTCTGTACAGTCTGGGGCCTCGACCCAAAACTACAGCTATCCCTTTTCTCCAGAGATGCTATCTGACCCGCTGAGTTACTCCAGCTTTTTGGGTCTATCTTCGGTTTAAACCAGTATCTGCAGTTCCTTCCTACACACTAAAGAGCGGTTGAGTCGGGCTCTGCAGCGAACCCTCCCCTCCCCCACATTCACTAACAAGGTTCCAACATGAACGATGCACTTATCTAGCGAGTTAAACTGCAAATGAAACTTGCAGGAAGCTGCCATAAATCAAACCCACTTTTCTACATCTGCTGGTTTCTGCACAGCTCTTGAAGGCAGTTTGAAGAATGTTTAAAGCACTTGATTACAGATGAGGAAAATCATTATGAATTAAATTACCCTTTTAAAAAAAAAAAAATCTTAGCCAGTAATCATGGAGTATTTGAGATGTAATGTTTAATCCTCTAAATGCAATCCATTAAAGTGGAACTATGACTCTCAAGTCAGAGCCAAAGTAAACAAGATCCACCCCAGGGAAGGTTTGCATACTTGCACCAAATCTAACACATAGGAAGGAGTAAAGAGCCGACACCAGACTCCTTCTTATCACTGCATTTCCCTCTGAAACCAGGGCATGCCATCTACATCTTGAAAGTTAACCCTAAAGAACCTTTCACCTTTGCACAGACCACCTTGGCCTACATGACCTTCTGGTGCCAAACAATACTGACCTTTTGAATCAAGACCCTTCCTAGATTTTACCAGTGCACATATGGCAGTATCCAAGACGTTCCAAGAATCAGACTAATCAACCATCACATGACTCGCCCAGAGCTCGGGAATCGAGAACCAGAGTTTAAGGTGAGGGTGGGGGGGAATAGATTTAATAGTACCCAAAGGGTAATTTTATTTTTTTATTTTTTTATTTTTTAAAACACAAAGGGTGGTGGGTGCATAGAAGGAGCTGCCCGAGGCAGATAGTTGAGGCAGGTAATATCGCAACGTTTAAGAAACATTTATGTACATGGAGATGACAGGTTTAGAGGGATATGGTCCATATGTAGGCAGGTTGGACTAGTGTAGTTAGGGTATGTTGGTTGGTGTGGGCATGTTGGGCTGAAGACCCTGTTTCCCGGCTGCGTGCCTCTTTGACACTTAGGGGCAAGGAAACTGCACAAATTGCTCCAAGTTTGGTTTCGCACTTCAGGGACCATTTACTGGAGAGCGATAATGCTGGTGACTCACAGCTCCAGCAACATGGATTTGACCTTGACTTGTGTGAAGTGCACGGAATTTACACTTTCCCTGTAAAGTTGCCCAGGTTTCCCCGAGTGCACCAGATTCCCTCGCACGTTCCAAAGTTACACTGATAGGCCAGTGATTTCCTGTACATTATCTCTCATGTGGGTGGTTGGAAGGAGAATCAGAGCTAATTGCTGGACTGAAGGAAAAGAACTAAGTTGTAGGGAAATGAAACAAGGGGGAGGGAAGGATCTAACATTATTTGAATAATGCCAGATAGATGTTTATAAAATTATGAGTCCTAGGTAAGAAAGACAAACACGGGGCGGAAACATCAAATACTGGAGGGCATGACTTTAACTCAGAGGAAGAAAGTTTAAAGGAAATGTGAGGAGCAAGTCACACTCCACACGGCAATGTGTGCCCTCCACATGCCGTCAAAGCTGGTGTTAAAGGATTTGAGTATAGGAACAGGGAGGTTCTACCTTTTCCTATCCATGTGACGGTGCTACCTGTCTTATCCAACTGTGGTACAGTGCCCAGCCTCAAAACTACCTCCTCTGGCATCCCTCGTGCCATACAACCGACCACCCTCTGCATAAAAATTGCCCTAAGATTAAAAGTAGACCATGCCCAGCCGGAAGGAGCTGAGGCGTTTGGCTTGTCGCGGAGTTGTGCCGCAATAAGTCGGGCCGAAGGGCCTCCCATCCGTGTGGTACAAACGGCAGTAGAAACCTAGAAAACCTAGAAATAGGCACCAAGCGATTAGGCCCCATTCCAGCCCTATATTATACTACGACACCAGGTAGTCAATATGTCATGGTCTGATCATCGGAAAAATCAGTATCCCGTTCTGCGTTTCTGCCCACCCCCTGACATTACGTGTAGCCATAAGAGCTTACAATGATACCTCCATCTGAAAACAGTGCTCAAGTGACATGGCTCCACTTCCTTCTGTCATGCACGTAAGAAATTCCTAGAAGATTCACAAGCTCTCTGGGTGAAAAAGATTTTCATCATCTCAGTCATAAATGACTGACCCCTTCTTCTAGCGACTAAAATGTGGACTCCCCATGATCTTAATTCAGTAACATGTTACACAGTATAACATTATACAAAGCTCAACCAGCACGGAAAAGGCCATCTCGGCCCGCTCAAGTAATGCCGAACAACGTTTTTTCCCCTTAGTCCTCAAATGCTCGTTCGCACCATCAATAACGGCTCCAGTTTCCTTCCACGCCAATGCCCTATCCAAATTTATTTTAAGCTCCCTACCTCATTGACTTCGTGGCTATCCCGTACACTCCACTGGAAGCTCATTACCACCCGCTTACCACTCTCTGCGTACAGAAGTTCGCCCTCATAGTACCCATAAAACTCGTCCCTTAATCAGAAGTCATGTCCAGCTAGTTTTAATCTTCCCTATTTCTCAAAGGGAAAAGCGTGTCCACAGAAATCTGTCGTAACCTCGGGCATCATTTTACAGACCTCTACGGAGTCCCCCCTTAAACCTTCTGCGCTCCAGAGAAGAACAGACCTAACTTATCACACCTAATAATCTGTAAATGAGTTGTTAGAAAAACCCCAGGCAACATCTAGTAAATCGACTCTATATCTATCTATTTTTTGATCATATGGATGGCGGTGCAGCTCGAAGGGCCGAATGGCCTACTCTGCACTATTGTCAAGGTTTCTATGGACTACACCCAAAAATAGGGACATTTTTCCTGTCCCTGCAAATACCTTAACGGACCCTTTTGAGGGATTCTAAGATATTACGATGTGTAATGGTCACTTAGCGAAGTATTGTCCAGTACTGAGGATGCAGACAGAGAGGAGCGCCAATTGGAAAGTCCAGACCATGCCTTGAATCCTTGCGCCGCAGCGTGACCGAGTCACCTTTTTGAAGATTAGCCAGGAGCAATGCGGGGATGTATCTGTGGAAGCCTCCAACTAGATACGAAGCACGATGCACCAGTCAGTGGTGTAGATTCATTAACTTCGGTAAAGGTTGCAATAGACAATAGGTGCAGGCCATTCGGCCCTTCGAGCCAGCACCGCCATTCAATGTGATCATGGCTGATCATCCCCAATCAGTACCCCGTTCCTGTCTTCTCCCAATATCCCATGACTCCACTATCTTTAAGAGCCCTATCTAGCTCTCTCTTGAAAGTATCCCAAGTATCCCAGAGGCAGAGAATTCCACAGACTCACAACTCTGAGAAAAAGTGTTTCCTTGTCTCCGTTCTAAATGGCTTGCCCCTTATTCTTAAACTGTGGCCCCTGGTTCTGGACTACCCCAACATTGGGAATATGTTTCCTGCCTCTAGCGTGTCCAAACTCTTAACAATCTTATACGTTTCAATAAGATATCCTCTCATCCTTCCAAACACCAGAGCGTACAAGCCCAGCTGCTACATTCTCTCAGCACATGACAGTCCCGCCATCAAATTATTTCTAATGTGTAAAATAACATACAGCGGTCGCTTGTCGATGCAAACTCAATGGGCCAAAGAGCATGTTTCCACATGGAATCTCTAAACAAAACTAAAACATCACTTTGTTGAGCTTTAAGTCCAACTATCTCGATCAATCCCAAATGCACCCAATTCGGTGGCCAGTTTTGATAAAACCGTTGTGCATTGGTCAGGCCAGAAGTTGAATCAGGTGATTTGGGAAATATTATTGCATGGGTCCTGTGTTGCAGTTCTACATTTAGAGCTTCATTTTCAAAGAGATCTGTAGCATGTTTGAGATTGTTATGTTTATGGCAATGGTCAGGTTGGGAGAAGGGTTTAAATTGGCAATTGGATCAGTATTAACGTTATACCCAAGCAGACCTCTATTCCATTTAAAATCAGTCATACAGCGTAGAAACAGTCTCCTCAGCCCAACTTGCCCACACCAATCAACATGCCCCATCTCCACTAGTCCCACCTGCCTGTGTTTGGCCCGTATCCCTCTAAACTTGTCCTACGCATGAAATTGTCTAAATGTTTAACTTTGTGACACATCAGAACAAACAGTCCCAAGTGTCTATGTTTACATTAAGTTGAAGTGCCCTCTGAATTTATCTATTAGCCAGTTTAAAATAGAGTACTAGAGTAACTTCAGATTCAATTTTAATTGTCATTGTCAGTGTACAGTACAGAGACAATGAAATGCATTTAGCATCTCCCTGGAAGAGCGACATAGCAAACGATTTGAATAAATAATAATAAGTGTCCAGAGGGGGGGGGTGGGGTGGTGATTGGCAGTCACCGAGGTACGTTGTTGAGTAGAGTGACAGCCGCCGGAAAGAAGCTGTTCCTCGACCTGCTGGTTCGGCAACGGAGAGACCTGTAGTGCCTCCCGGATGGTAGGAGGGTAAACAGTCCATGGTTGGGGTGAGAGTAGTCCTTGGCGATGCTGAGCGCCCTCCGCAGACAGCGCTTGCTTTGGACAGACTCAATGGAGGGGAGCAAGGAACCGGTGATGCGTTGGGCTCAGCGTCTGATGAAGGGTTCCGTCCCAAAATATGTCGCCTATCCATATCCTCCAGAGATGCTGCCTGACCTGCAGAGTTACTTTGTGTTCTTTGCTTGATTCCAGCATCAACAATTGCTTGTGGCCACACAGCCTGTTTAAACTGACAGCTCACACCCAAGGGACCACTTCACATTTCTAGGGTCCAGTCACCCAAGGCAAATACTCGAGCTAAATGTTGTATCCAGCTCCAGATAAAATGGCTACATGTCAACTTCAAAAATATTTACAAAGGATTAAATTCAAATTAGGTCTATTATTGCAGCATTCGTGCCCTGAAGAGTTCCAATGATTTCACAAACCATTTTGAAAATTGACAAGTGAATCGAAACATCTGCATTTTTTTTTTTTTTTTTACTTCTTAAAAGTTTCTATCCACTGTCAAGTAAAATGTGTCTTCCAACCTACAGACAACGCCCTCAAACAGGCCAACAACACGCATTTGAGGAAGTCCAGCGTTGATCTCAGAGATAGGTTAGTGCTAACAAACACTTAGTGCAACCTCTGTCAGGTTTCGATACATCACTGGACAGCAAAGCTGGAACCAAAACAACTACAATGAAGAACGGTCTGGGCGCCGCTGCAAGAGGCCGAGCACATGGACCACATGCGGCCTACAGCGACGAAGGACAACACGGCTACGCTTGACCAGGCCGACCCTGCAACACCACCAGGAAAACAGACCTTCATTGTCGGATCACGAACCCTGTACACTGTCTCAGTGTACTACTGCTGCACACTTGTACGGTATCCGAGATGCTTATCTAACTTGTATCCAAGTGCTTAAGTATAGCGATACTTGTACTGCACAGCATACAAAAATGAATTTCACTGTACTTTGGTACATGTAACAAATAAAATTGCCATACCATAATAATCCACCAAGATACAGGTTTCACTGGTTTTCAAAGACTCAACATAGTGACGAAGACAGGAGAAATCCCAGATGCTGGTTTACAAAAAAAAAACACAAAGTGATGGAGTAACTCAGCGGGTCAAATAGGATCTCTGGAGAAATTGGATAGGTGATATTTGGGGTTGGGACCCTTCTTCAGTCACAACCCGAAACGTCACCCATCGATGTTCTTCAGAGATGCTGCCCGACTGGCTGAGTTACTCCTGTACTTTTTAATCTCACAATAGTGATGATAATGAGTAAATATCATCAATTCTGGTCAATTCTTCCCTTCCCACCCGCACCACCCCCTTCCCCGGGCACTTTCCCTTGCAACCGCAAGGGATGCTACACTTGTCGCTTTACCTCCCCCCTCGACTCCATTCAAGGACCCAAGCAGTCGTTCCAGGTGCAACAGAGGTTCACCTGCACCTCCTCCAACCTCATCTACTGCATCCACTGCTCTAGATGTCAGCTGATCTACATCGGTGAGACCAAGCGTAGGCTTGGCGATCGTTTCGACCGAACACCTCCGCTCGGTCTGCATTAACCAACCTGACCTCCAGGTGGCTCAGCACTTCAACTCCCCCTCCCATTCCGTATCCATCCTTTCTGGCCTGGGCCTCCTCCATGGCCAGAGTGAGCACCACCAGAAATTGGAGGAGCAGCACCTCATATTCCGCTTGAGCAGTCTGCACCCCAGCGGCTTGAACATTGACTTCTTCAATTTCTGGTAGCCCTTGCCGTCTCCTCCCCTTCTCAGCTCTCCCGACCCTCTGGCTCCTCCTCTTTCTTTCTTCTTCCCGCCCCCACACATCAGTGTGAAGAAGGGTTTCGGCCCGAAACTTCTCCTATTTCCTTCGCTCCATAGATGCTGCCACACCTGCCGAGTTTCTCCAGCACTTATGTCAACCTTCGATTTTCCAGCATCTGCAGTTCCTTCTTAAACAGTAAATATCACCAATGGCTTCCCCTGGACCACCCATAGTGAAGCAACAACCAGGAAAGCCCACCAATGCCTCTACTTCCTAAGAAGGCTTAGGAAGTTCAGCATGTCGCCCACAACTCTCAACAACTTCTACAGATGCATCGTAGAAAGCATTTTACTGGGCTGCATCACAACTTGGTTTGGGACCATGCTCCATCTAAGACGGCAAGAAATTGCAGAGAATTGTGCAGCAAAGCTCTTTTCACTGTACCTCGGTACATGTGACAATAAACTAAGCTGAAATTAAACCATGTAGTCTTTAGACTTTAAAAATTGAGGGGAAACAGGCCCTTTGGATGACCGAGTCCGTGCCGACCAACAATCACCCCGTACACTAATACTGTCTTACACACAAGCTTTACCTTGCGCTAAACTTTATTCACGTTATTCCCTTTATCATTTATCTGTACACTGTTGCTGCTGACTGGTTAGCAAAAGTTTTTAATTGTACCTCGGTACACGCAAAAATAAACTAAACCATGGCTCATTAGGTCATGGGTGATAAGAGCAGAGTTAGGCCATTCGGCCCATCAAGTCTACTCCGCCATTCAATCATGGCTGATCTATATCTCCCTCCTAACACACTCCCCTGCCTTCACCCCATAACCCCTTCCAATCAAGAATTTATCTATCTCTGACTAGGTCAGGGGGGGGAGCCCCCCCCCGCCATGGGTACCATGTGATCCCGTGCTACCTGCCCCATGGTCGGATAGTCGGCAACTAAAACGTCTCCCCCACCTGGTTTGCCGGGTGAGGAGGGGGCTGTGAACCCCCAGCAGGACCAAAAACAAGACCTATCAAAGGGTGGATGAGCTCCTAGCGAGCCAACGGCCATCCACACTTCAGTAGAAGTTGCGATCACAGGAATGTAAGGAACGATGATAAAGCACACACACCAAAATCCTATATATACTTCCAGCGGCGGAAGTCCGCAGGAACTGGAGGACAGAGATGTGTGGTGCATCCGTCATCGTTCCCTTCGGAAACCAGCACCACTGCGTCGCTAACGTTTTCAATGATGATGAATGAATTAACAGTGTATGTGTAGGAAGGAACTGCAGATGCTGCCTTAAATCAAAGTTAGACACAGAAAGCTGGAGTAACTCAGTAGAGCAGACAACATCTCTAGAGAAAAGGATTAGGTGATGTCGGGTTGGGTCGAGACCCTTCTCCAGTGTGAAGACAATTCAACAATGCTCTATTCTGGGCCATGTCTGAGTACAGGCTTGACCAGTGAGCAATTCTCTATTTGACCCAAAGTACTTTTTCCACTTAACTGGAAATTGGAACTTATTGCCTGGGGGGGGATCAAGAGAATTCAGAGGCATTTTTATAAAGCAAACACCATGTTCCCATCAGAACTTTGTGCTAATCTTGACAAAGACAATGCAGCCCTGGAAATTGCAGGTGATCTGAAAACAATGGCAGCATTGTTTGTGAATATCAACCACCGTGAATGATCCATGTCATGCTGAATGCAGATGCTTCCAACCAAGGACAGGCAGCATTTAAGGTAAACAGACACAAAATGCTGGGTTAACTCGGCGGTTCAGGCAGCTTCTCTGGGGAAAAGGAATAGGTGAAGTTTCAGGTGGCGGCCCTTCTTCAGACCGAGATTCAGGGGAAAGGGAAACGAGAGATAGAGGTGAAATGAATTAACAATATGCAAAGAGCAATGGTAATCGATAAAGGGATAAGTGTAAAGAGCAAGTTCATCAGTGAGAGGAGTGGAATTAGGCCTTTTGGCCCATTGTCTACTCCGCCATTCAATCAGGGCTGATCTATCTTTCCCTCGTAACCCCATTCTCCTGCCTTCTACCTGTAACCCCTGACACCTGAACTAAGCTTTTTGTGTTTAAGAAGGAATTGCAGATGCTGGAAAATCGAAGGTAGGCAAAAATGCTGTAGAAACTCGGCGGGTGAGGCAGCATCTATGGAGCGAAGGAAATAGGTGACATATCGGGTCGAAACCCTTCTTCAGACTGGAGAAGGGGTTCGACCCGAAACGTGGCCCATTTCCTTCGCTTCATAGATGCTGCCTCACCTGCTGAGTTTCTCCAGCATTTTTGTCTACCTAAGCTTTTATCGTCTGTCTTTAGCTTAAACTAGCATCTGCAGTTCCTGCAAGTTAAAACTGGTTTAATGAGCCGATTGCTACATTTCTCACCCACCTAAACCTTACTCAAGGAATCCCCACCCCTGCTGGGATATAATCACAGAGCTCCCTCGTTTGCATTTATTCCCATGCGGGTGAGATATCTCACAAAGCTGAGCCCAGGCAAATCCTCTCCACACTATCACTGACAGCAGCTGATATATTCCTCTCTTTAACCCACCAGCACAACATGCCAGAGCAGCTGAGATCAGCTTATTTATTCTAAAACAACTACCATCGACGATCCTATCGTCCTATTGAAAAGACAGACAGGTGGGCAGAGGGGTGTGGGGTAGTTCTGTTGGTAAGGAATGAAATTCAGTGCTTTGCGAGGGGCGACATAGAATCAGGAGATATAGAGTCAGTGTGGATAGAACTGAGGATCCGTAAGAGTAAAAAGACCATAATGGGAGTTATCTACAGGCCCCCAAACAGTATCCTGGATATAGGGTGAAAGTTGAATCAAGAGTTAAAATTGGCATGTTGTACAGGCAATGCTACGGTTGTTATGGGAGATTTCAAAATGCAGGTAGACTTGGAAAATCAGGTTGGTACTGGACTCGAAGAAAGGGAGTTTGTGTAGTCCCTCCGTGATGGGTTCTTAGAGCAGCTTGTACTGGAGCCTACCAGAGAGAAGTCAATTCTGGATTTAGTGTTGTATAAAGAAACGGATTTGATATGGGAACTCGAGGTAAAGGAGCCATTAGGAGTGATCATAAATATGATCTATGTTTTAATCTATAATTTGAGAGGGAGGGGAGAAGGGAAAATCTGAAGTATCAGTATTACAGTTGAGCAAAGGGGACTATGGAGCCATGAGGCAGGAGCTGACCAAAGTTGACTTGAAAGATACCCTAACAGGGATGCCAGTGGAACAACAATGGCAGGTATATCTGGGAATAATACAGAAGGTGCAGGATCAGTTCATTCCAAAGAGGAAGAAAGATTCTGAGGAGAATAAGGGGCGACCATGGCTGACAAGGGAAATCAAGGACAATATACAAATTCAAAGAGAAGAAGTGTAACGTAGCAAAGATGAGCAGAAAGCAAGAGAATTGCAAAAACCTTTTAAAGAGCAACAGAAGATAACTAAAAAGACAATACGGGGAGAAAAGATGAGGTACGAAGGTAAGCTAGCCACGAATATAAAGGAGGATAGTAAAAGCTTCTTTAGGTATGTGAAGAGGAAAAAAAAGTTAAGACCAAAGTTGGACCCTTGAAGACAGAAAAAGGTGAATTTATTATGGGGAACAAGGAAATGGCAGATGAGTTGAACAGGTACTTTGGATCCGTCATCACTAAGGAGGACACAAACAATCTACTAGTGGCCAGAGGATCTGGGGTGACAGAGGAACTGAAGGAAATTCACATTGGGCAGGAAATGGTGTTGGATAGACTGATGGGACTGAAGGCTGATAAATCCCCAGGGCCTGATGGTCTGCATCCCAGGGTACTTAAGGAAGTGGCTCTTGAACTCGTGGATGCATTGGTGATCATTTTCCAATGTTCTATAGACTCAGGATCAGTTCCTGTGGATTGGCTAATGTTATCCCACTTTTTAAGAAAGGCGGGAGAGAAAACGGGGAATTATAGACCAG
Source organism: Leucoraja erinaceus (assembly GCF_028641065.1). Taxonomy (NCBI): domain Eukaryota; kingdom Metazoa; phylum Chordata; class Chondrichthyes; order Rajiformes; family Rajidae; genus Leucoraja; species Leucoraja erinaceus. Next base: position 2,285,999 of record NC_073379.1, on the reverse strand, counting down.
TTAGCCTGATATCGGTGGTGGGGAAGATGCAGGGGTCTATCATAAATTATGAGATAGCCGCACATTTGGATAGCAGTAACAAGATCGGTCCGAGTCAGCATGGATTTACGAAGGGGAAATCATGCTTGACTAATCTTCTGGAATTTTTTGAGGATGTAACTTGGAAAATGGACAAGGTAGAGCCAGTGGATGAAGTGTACCTGGACTTTCAGAAAACATTTGATAACATAGGGATTAGTGTGCAAATTTAGAGCACATGGTATTGGGGGTAGTGTACCGACATGGATAGAAAATTGATTGGCAGACAGGAAACAAAGAGTAGCGATTAACTGGTCCCTTTCAGAATGGCAGGCAGTGACTAGTGGGGTACCGCAAGGCTCGGTGCTGGGACCGCAGCTATTTACAATATACATCAATGATTTAGATGAAGGGATTCAAAGGATTAGTGAATTTGCAGATGACACAAAGCTGGGTGGCAGTGTGAACTGTGAGGATGCAGGGTGACTTGGGCAGCTTGGGTGAGTGAGCAGATGCAGTTTAATGTGGATAAATGTGAGGTTGGCGGCAAGAGCGGGAAGGCAGATTATTATCTGAATGATATCAAGTTAGGAAAAGGGAAAGTACGACAAGGTCTGGGGGTCCTTGTTCATCAGGCACTGAAAGTAAGCATGCAGGTACAGCAGGCTGTGAAGAAAGCTAATGGCATGCTGGTCTTCACATCAAGAGGAGTTCAGTAAGGAGCAAAGAGGTTCTTCTGCAGTTGTACAGGGCCCTAGTGAGACCACACCTGGAGCATTGTGTGCAGTTTTGGTCTCCAAATTTGAGGAAGGACATTCTTGCTATTGAGGGAGTGCAGCATAGGTTTACAAGGTTAATTCCCGGGATGGCGGGACTGTCATATCCTGAGAGAATGGAGCAGCTGGGCTTGTACACTCTGGAGTTTAGAAGGATGAGGGTAGATCTTATTGAAACATATAAGATTTTTAAGGGATTGGACACACTGGAGGTAGGAAACAGGTCCTCAATGTTGGGGTCGCACTTTAAGAATAAGGGGTAAGCCATTTAGAATGGAGATGAAGAAAAACTTTTTCCACACAGAGAGTTGTGAATCTGTGGAATTCTCTGTCTTTGGAAGGCAATGGAGGCCAATTCTCTGGATGTTTTCAAGAGAGAGCTAGATAGGGCTCTTAAAGATAGCAGAGTCAAGGGAATATGGGGAGAAGGCAGGAACGGGATACTGATTGTGGATGATCAGCCATGATCACAGTGAATGGTAGTGCTGGCGTGAAGGGCCAAATGGCCTACTCCTGGTTGCATCGTGGCCTGGTTCGGCAACTTGAACGTCCAGATGCGAAAAAGACTACAAAAAAATTACGACAACTGCCCAGTCCATCACCGGCTTTGACCTCCGCACCATCGAAGGGATCCACCGTAGTCGCTACCTCAAAAAGGCGGACAAAATCATCACGGACCCACACCATCCCGGCCACACACTCATTTCACCATTGCCATCATAAAGAAGGTACAGGAGCCTGAAAACTGTAACGTCCAGGTTCAGGAACAGCTTCTCCCCCACAGCCATCAGGCTGTTAAACACAACAACGAATAAGCTCGGAGCTGTAAAAGACTAAATTATATTAAACTATACTTGTTATTTATTGAACTTTTTTTTTCCTCTTCCCCCATTATGTACTATGTTTACATACTCTGTTGTGCTGCAGCAAGTAAGAATTTCATTGTCCTATCTGGGCCACATGACAATAAAACACTCTTGACCTACTCCTACACCTATTGTCTATTGTCTAAGATAGTACCATGTGCCCGCATTTGGCCCTTATCCCTCTAGACCCTTCTAATCCATGTACTTGACCAGTGTCTTTAACGGGCTGCCTCAACTACCGCCCCTGGCAACTTGTCCCCTACACCCACTTTGTGAAAAAAGTTGCCTCTCAGCTTCCGAGTAAATCTTGCCACTTTCTCCATCAACCCATCACCTCTGGATTTTGATTCCCATTCCCTGGGCAAAAGATTCTATGTTCACTCAATTCCCCTCATGATTTTATACACCTCTATAAGATCACCTCTCGGCCCCCACTGCTCCAATTAATGAAGTCCTAGTCTGCGCAACCCATTCCCTATAGCTGAGGCCCTCGTGTCCTAGCAACATCCTCTTATCTACCAATTTCATGCCTTCTTCTCATAATTACTGCTCTGCGGCGGAGAGAATTGTTCTTGGATATTTGCCTTATAAATACCTGTTATGCTAAATGCAAAAGGATTTGAGCATAGGAGCAGGGAGGTTCTACTGCAGTTGCACAGGGTATTGGTGAGACCACACCTGGAGTATTGTGTACAGTTTTGGTCTCCAAATCTGAGGAAAGATATTCTTGCTTTAGAGGGAGTACAGTGAAGGTTCACCAGACTGATTCCTGGGATGTCAGGACTTTCATATGAAGAAAGACTGGATAGACTCGTCTTGTACTCGCTAGAATTTAGAAGATTGAGAGGGGATCTTATAGAAACTTACAAAATTCTTAGGGGGTTGGACAGGCTAGATGCAGGAAGATTGTTCCCGATGTTGGGGAAGTCCAGGACAAGGGGTCACAGTTTAAGGATAAAGGGGAAATCCTTTAGGACCGAGATGAGAAAAACATTTTTCACACAGAGAGTGGTGAGTCTCTGGAACTCTCTGCCACAGAAGGTAGTTGAGGACAGTTCATTGGCTATATTTAAGAGGGAGTTAGATGTGGCCCTTGTGGCTAAAGGGATCAGGGGGTATGGAGAGAAGGCAGGTACAGGATACTGAGTTGGATGATCAGCCATGATCATATTAAATGGCGATGCAGGCTCGAAGGGCCGAATGGCCTACTCCTGCACCTAATTTCTATGTTTCTATGTACAGATATAAAAATTAATACAAATTTAAATTTCATAAATAAATATTCTGAAGTTTTTTTTTAAGTTATTAAATAGTTTAGAAATACAGCACGAAATAGGCCTTTCCACCCACCGATTCCACACCGACGAGAGATCACTGCACACACTAATGCCATCCTCCAGACAGTAGGGACAATTCACAACATTTACCGATGCCAATTAACCTAGAAACCTGTACGTCTTTGGAGTTTGGGAGGAAACTGGAGATCCTGGGAAAAACCCACATGCTCACAGGGAGAACAAACAAACTCCTTATAGACTGCACCCGTAGCCAGGATTGAACCCAGGTCTCGGGCGTCGTAAGGCAGCAACTCTACATCTGCGCCACCGTGCCATCCAAAATACATGCCGGCTTGAAAACATATACTCCTGAAAGAGTTCACTTTTACTCATTTATTTTCATGCTGATAAAGTTATTCAGTAATCACTTTGCATCAAAATCAAGGCCACAGGTTATTTGTATAATCTGCTCATGTATTCAACCAATTCCACGATTAACTGCTAAATCACACTAAATTTCTATCAATTAAAAATCTGACATTTTATCCACAAGTCGCATGTAACCATGGAGACACAAGAATGTGTCAGGCAACTGAACCATCCTACTAACTACTAGAGAGCAGTCCTGAGCTAATTGGAGATGCTCGGACTATCTTTGATCGGACTTTCTCTTGCACTACACGTTATTCACATTATTCCCACAGTACACTGTAGATGGCTCGGTTGCAATCATGTATTGTCTTTCTGCTGACTGCAATAAAAACATTTAGCTGTACCTCGGCACACAATAATCTAGACTGAACTGAACAGCAAAGCTGGAATCTCGAGCAAAAAACTAAGTGTTGGAAGAAATCAGTGGCTCAGGCAGCACTTAAGGAGGGAATGGAGTGATCATGTTTCAGGTCGAGTCCCTTCTTCAGACTGATGGGGAAACTGGGGAAAAAAAAAGAAGTGGGGCTGGGCAAAGCCTGGTAAGTGATAGGTGGATACAGGTGAGGGTGGGATCGGTGATTGACAGATGGGTGGAAGAGAGTGACAAAGGCTAAGGGGGAAAAGGAGTGCCAGATACAGGAGAAGAAAAAAGTAATGCCCAAGGGAAGGAAAAGAGGGGATTAAAGGAAAATTGGGGGAGGTGAGGGAGAGAGTGGGAAGAAATATGCATGTGCTGGGGGGGGAGGGGGGGGGGGGAGGGGGGGGGGGGGGGGGGGGGGGGGGGGGGGGGGGGGGGGGGGGGGGGGGGGGGGGGGGGGGGGGGGGGGGGGGGGGGGGGGGGGGGGGGGGGGGGGGGGGAAAGAAAGAGAGAGTGTATCACTTGAAATGTTGTGAGAGTGAAAACAAACTGCAGAGGAACTCAGCAGATCAAACAGCCTCTATGGAGAGAATGGCCAGATGACATTTTGGGTCAGGACCTTTCCACACTGGGGAAGTCAATAAATTTGCTCTCAAACCTTACAAGTCCAACCTTACCAGACAAAACTTCACCCTTTCCCAGATGCTCCCAACATTGGTTTCCGGGCGTTTCCTCCAGTGGGAGAGTCCAGGACTATCGGTCATAGCCTCAGAATTAAAGGACGTTCTTTCAGGGAGGAGAGGAGGGTGGTGAATCTGGAAATCTTTGCCACTGAAGGCTGTGGAGGCCAAGTCAATGGATATTTTTAAGGCTGAGATAGATATAGATTTTTGATTAGTACAGGTGTCAGTAGTACTGGCGGAGTAGGCTTGATGGGCCGAATGGCCTAATTCTACTCCTATTCCTCATGACCGTATGTCAGATACGTTTCTGATGTCTGACCAACCAATCAGAATACACTTGAAAGTCTCGACCAACGCTGCTTCTGCAAAATCCTCCAAATCCACTGGAAGTTCAGTTTAGTTTAGTTTAGTTTATTGTCACGTGTACCGAGGTACAGTGAAACACTTTTTGTTGCATGCTATCCAGACAGCAGAAAGACAATACATGATTACAATCTACCCATTAACAGTGTACAGATACATGATAAGGGAATGACCTTTAGTGCCAGGTAAAGCCAGTAAAATCCAATCAAGGATAATCCGAGGGTCAACAAAGATTAGATAGTAGTTCAGCAATGCTCTCTGGTTGTGCTAGGATGAATCAGTTCCCCGATAACAGCTGGGAAGAAACTGTCCCTGAATCTGGAGGTGTGCATTTTCACACTTCTATACCTTTTGCCTGATGGGAGAGGGGAGAAGAGGGAGTGGCCAGGGTGCGACTCGTCCTTGATTGTGCTGCTGGCCTTGCCGAGGCAACGCGAGGTATAAATGGAATCAATAGAAGGGAGGTTGGTTTGTGTGATGGTCTGGGCTGCGTCCACAATTCACTGCAATTTCTTGCCTTCTTGGACGGAGCTGATCCCCAAACCAAGCTGTGGTGCGTCCTGATCAAATGCTTCCTATGGTGCATCTGCAGAAGTTGGTGAGAGTTGTGATGGACATGCCAAACTTCCTAAGTCTTCTAAGGAAGTAAAGGCGTTGGTGTGTCCAATTTGTCATTGCTTCAATAAGGATGGCCCACAGAAGTTGTTTGTGATATTGACTATGAGGAATTTGAAGTTTTGATAAGGATAAGTGAGCTTCTGCCAGTGTCCTTTCCCAGGTCCACATTCTAGCTTGAAGGCTCCAAGTACATTCAGTCAACTCCACAGTACCCGATGCCCAGCACCTGATACAAAGTGCTGGAGTCACTCAGTGGGTCATAGGTTCCTAACACATAGGAGCAGAATTAGGCCATTTGGCCCATCGAGTCTGCTCTGCCATCTTTCCCTCCGAACTCCATTCTCTTCCCTTATCCCCCAGGTCAGGTCCCGACCCGAAAGGTCACCCATCCTTTCTCTCCAAAGATGGTGCCTGAACTCTTCATGGGTGTCAGAGGCTACGGGGAGAAGGCAGGACAATGTGGTTAGGAAGGAGAAACAGATCTCCCATGATTGAATGGTGGAATAGACTTGATGGGCCGAATGGCCTATTTCTACTCCTATTCCTTATGTCCCGCTGAGTTACTCCAGCACTTTGTCTTTAGATATCACTCTTTCTTTAGCATTTAAAAGACACTTGGACAGGTACATGGATAGGATAGGCTTTGATGGATATGGGCCAAATGTGGGTAGATGGGACTTGTATAGATGGGGCATCTTGGTCAACATGGGCAAGTAGAACCGAAAGGCCCGTTTACTGGCTGTGTGGCATTACAACGCTAAGCACAGTAGTAGAAGCAGTGACCTTTTGAAACTTTAAACCAAGGTCAAATAAACTCGTGCATCCGATCAGTGCAAACATTTACCCATTAAAAAGTAGCGAAAACACATCATCCTTTCCATAATTCCTTAACTGAACTCCACAAATCATTACACAAGCTGGTGGCCAGGGTAGAAGAGGAACAAAACGTCAAGTATCTCAACGGATTGCTTACTGTCACGTGAATCGTGCACACTTTTGTTCAGAACGAGATAAGATCTAAAACACATCCCAAATTCCCAAACTGCAGGCGGGAATCAAATTAACCCCCCCCAAAAAAGGTGGACCCATTTGTGCTGAAATCAGCCTCCTTCAGAGTAAAGTCTAAAGCTTGCAGAGCAAATGTTATCGAAATGACTTCGCTTTAACGACCTAAGCAAATAACACTTTAGATGAGTGGGCAGCTGAAAAGGTCTGTCTTTTTCTCGTTTAACCCTATCCAGGCACGTCTGCACCCTATTGTGCGAGAACCTCTCACCAGGCGCCGAGCCAGCACTGAATGCAATGGCCTGCCTGATATTATCACTGCAAGCGTGGGAAAGAAGAGCCCGATCGCTTATTACCAGACGGGTTTGTGACAAGGAAACCATTAATAACAGCTTTTCTCAATTTGGTTCTCCCCCGCCCCCCCAAAAAACTCTGCAATTTATTAGTAAAGCAACTTTATGTGGCCCTGAAGTCGCCCAAGTCTGTGCACATGTGAAGCAGCAGACATACAGCGTCGAGGGGACTAAGCTACAATTAGCAACACGCTGCCAGCGTGCAATTTTGTCAAAAGACAAGGTTGGCCTCAGAGCCGCACCCGCCCGCGATGCTTGTCCACCCACACCGGAGAGACTCACTAGTACTCGCCTCACACCCACAGCCCCCACACACACACACACACAGCGACACACACACACACACACACACACACACAGCGACAGAAACACACACACACACACACACACACAGACTGAGACACACACACAGCGACAGAACACACACACACACACAAACAGCGACACACACACAGCGACACACACACAGCGACTGAGACCCATACAGCCACAAATACAGCGACAGACACACACAGAGCGAGACAGAGACCGACACAAACAGCGAAAGACACACACAGAGCGACAGATACACACACACACACACAGTGACACTGACACACACACACAGCGACAAAGACAGACACGCACACACCGACACATAAAGAGCGACAGACACACATACATGCAGACGCACAGATATACACTTACAGACACACACATACATGCAGACGCACAGATATACACTTACACGCATATACACTTACAGACACACACCAAATGGGTGACTGCACTCTCAACGCCCACAGCTGTTACAAGTTGGAAAAAGCCACAGAAAAAAAAAAACTTAAAATGCCAATATGGTGGGATTAAGCAGAAAAGAAAGAGCACCTTTTCAAAGTTAGACAGAGAGAGAGGGGGGGGGGGGGGGGGGGTAGGGGTGAGGGCAGAAAATGTTGAAAGAGAAAAATAATTTCTGAGGTAAACCGGAAATCTGAAGACACGTAGACTTGTGCAGCAGCTCACTGTTAAAAGTCACCAGAGGGGAATAAATATAACGCGGGCTGGGAACACACCGTCAACTGAATGGGGTTTTCGCAACACGGGGGTTGGGAGAATCCTTGCTACTCAATTTCGGCAACAAAACTTAATGCAACATTTGTAGCACGGGGGACTGCAGATGTTGGGTTAAACTTGTGAGAAGTCGCGTGTGGTGGGGCATAAGGCAAGTGTAGAGCTGAATGGCAGCGAGGGTGTAGCATCTCCCCGGAGCCCCGCCACCCGTGTTACTCACATCCATAGCGGGGTCTGTGCAGAGCCGCGTTCTCCTCGTACATGTTGGTCGCTCCGTGTTGCACACCCGCGTGTGTGTGTGCCGCTACAATGCCTGCGTCTGTTCACTGCCGAGCTCTGCCTTCCCCTGCCGGCGCTGTTGCTTCCTCCCCTCGCCTCCTCCCCGTTATACGGCGGCGGCGAGCGCCTCTCTCCGGCCACCCTACACCCAGATCCCCAGGTCTAGGTCTAGGTCCCGCCACCTATAGCCCCGCACACGCTCTACACCAGTGCTTCTATAAACTGGTTCACCCAAGGCTGAATTAATTTATTTTGGGGCGAATGAAACTAGAGGGGTTGAATGAAAGATGAATGACTTAATTTGTTCAGATATTTATATATATATATTTCCATACTTATAAAAGGCATTGCCATCAAAGTGGTTAGTAAGCTCTTATTGGTTTTAATGGCAGTGGAGCTGGAAATTAGTTTTTTTTTCCTCTCTACCTATGATTAAAAAGTTGAATTAAAAAAAAAAATGTGCTCTTGTGACAAAATAAATTATATATAAAATTTTACACAAGGGAGAATAAGACGAAAATTACCAAAAAAACGTAAGAAAATTTAGTCGGTGATTTATTGATGTGTGTGTATACATTTATACAATGGTATATGGACACACTGATATGTTCTGTAGTCAATGCCTACTATATTCTATTGTGCTGAAGCAAAGCAAGAATTTCATTGTCCTATCTGGGACACATGACAATAAACTCTCTTGACTTGACTTGAAATTTTGTGATAAAGACTCAAGGGTGAATGACACTGATATAGTTTAAGAAGCACTGGTCTACAGCACTGCACAACACAACTATGATCTTTGCTGTCAACTGGTGTCCTCCATAACCCCGTGGCAGGTTTGAGATTCTCCTGAAGGGCCTGTCCCACTTTCACGACTTAATTCAAAACCTCTGCTGAGTTTAAAGGACCTAAAAAAACCAAGATGGTAGTAATCTATGAACTCCTGTGAGTATGTCTACGAATTCCCACGACTATTTTGATGCCCTCCTAACCAATAAAAAGTTGCAATTTCTTTCATCCCGAACATTTTTTTACTCGTGGACATTTTTTTACTCGTGGCTGGAAAAAACGCCCCGACTTACCTGATGCACGAGTACCTGCGGCTGGCGTAACGAGCCGCTACGATATATCTACGGCCTCCTACGGACTCGTTACGAACATGCTGCGAGTTTGAATCAAGGGGAAAACTCGGGAGAATTCGTGAATAACTCGCATAAGTGGGACAGGCCCTTAAGATATGCCCACCGACGTGTTGACCTCTTTGTGGGGGTGGGGGAAAGATAGGGGGAGATCGGTTCAGTTCAGTTTATTGGCACGTGTACCGAGGTACAGTGAAAAGCCTTTGGAGGCAAGAGGAGGAGATGATGTGGGGATGGAGATAGGGAGGGGAGATTGGGTTGGGGGGGAATGGAAGGGGAGCTGGGGGGAAAATGAGGAGCAGATGAAAGGGGGAGGGGTTGGGGAGGTTGGGGCAGTGATGCTGGGGTGATGGGGAGATTGAGCAGGGGGAGATTGAGAGGGGCAGGGGGAGGGGGGGGGAGATCGTGTTGGGGAGGTGGGAGAAGGATGGGCAGATGGGAGGGGATGGGCGATGGGGTGAGATGGAGGTGGGAAATGATAGGGAAGGAGGAGGGAGTTTGGGAGGGGGAGGGGGAGGGCCGGAAGGAGGGGGAGATTGGATTGCGGAGGTAGGGGAGAAGAGAGCTGGGGGGGGGGGGGGGGGGGGGGGGGGGAGAGGGGGAGGTGGGATGGGTGATAATGGGGAGGAGGAGGATGATTGGGAGGATAAGGAGGGTTGGAGGGAGGGGAGAGAATGATGGGGGGTAGTAGGGAGAAGAGGGCGAGGAGCTGTGGGAAGGCGAGAAGGACAGGAGGGAAGGAGTGACAGGGGGAGACGGAGGGGAAGAGATGATAGGGAAGGCTGGTAGGGGATTGGGAGGGGAAGGCAGGGGAAGGAGGTGGGAGATTGGGATGGAGGGAGGAGTTTTGGGTTGGGGAGGTAGGTGGTGAAGGGGAGGTGCAGATGAGTGTGGTGATGGGAGGGAGGGTGTGATGGGGGCGAGAAGAAGCGGAGGGAGGAAATGGAGAAGTAATGGGGGTGGGTGGGCGGCTGGGAGAGATGGGGAGGGGGCTGGAAGAGATTGGAGTGGTGAGGCAGAGAGAGTGTGGAGTAATGGGTTTTTTATTTTAGAGAACGGATGAATGTTGATGGGGAGAGAAGTGAATGATAGAGTGGTAGAGGCAGGGACAAGGAGTGATCACTTGTGAATAGAAGGGGGTGATAGGGGTGGTGGGAGGGGAGAGAAGGTAAATGATAGAGGGGTAGGGGGCAGGGAGAGAAGTAATGGACTGTGTGAAGGGGGTGATGTGGTGGAGGTGTGAGCGGTGGGGACTGGGGAGAGGGAGTAATGGGTCAGAGAAGGAAGATTGTGATGAGGTTGGAGATAAAGAGATAAAGGAGTAACGGCAGAAGGGCAGGGATTGTGGGAATGTGGGAGAGATAAGGGAGAGTAGTTGGGGTGTCTCTCCTGAATGGCCTATCCATTCACTTAAGCTTCCACCTCCAAGTGCCACCTCCCATTCCATAAAATATTTACAATATCCTTGCCTTTCCTGGAAACATAGAAACAGAGAAACATTGAAAAATAGGTGCAGGAGTAGGCCATTCGGCCCTTCAAGCCAGCAACGCCATTCAATATGATCATGGCTGATCATCTAAAATCAGTACCCCCCGTTCCTGCCTTTTCTCCATATCCCTTGATTCCTTTAGCCCTAAGAGCTAAATCTCTCTTGAAAACATCCTGTGAATTGGTCTCCACTGCCTTCTGTGGCAGAGAATTCCACAGATTCACAACTCTCTTTGGGTGAATTTTTTATTTTCCTCATCTCATGGTCAGAATTCCACAGATTCGCCACTTGTTTTGGGTGAATTTATATTTCCTCATCGCATGGTCAGTAGCTTTCTCTCAGTGTCAGTGAATAGCCACTTAGCTACCCCTTCTTCTCTCCAGCATTCAGCCACCATATTCCACTCTTAAGGGCAAGAACTCAAACCTCCAAGCAAGATTATCATCCTTTCCCATGGCTAATCCATTTAAAGTTGCAATCGGTCGTTTTTGCCATTCAGGATTGAGGTAACGTAAATGTTCGCATCAGGCTTAAGGGCCTGTCCCACGAGCATGCGACTGCATGCAGCAAGCGCGATCAAACCAGAAGCGGGGGCCGCGCAGAGATCGAGTGATCCCGTACGAGTTGACGTGAAGTTTGAGCGAAGTCCGCGGGATGTTCGCGCTAGGCGTACGCCATCAAGACGCTGCGTACGGTGTTGAGACGCTGCGCACGCCCGGCGAGGCGGTGCGTACGGCCTCAATGCGGCTGTGGCCCGGCAGGCCGTTGCCGCGCGGAATTTTTGGACAGTGTCAGTTTTTTGGAGCCTCGCGCGATGTCGGGACCAGCCCCGCACAACTCCATACGGCTCCAGCGATTGAAATGGGACCGGCCCCGTGAGGCCGTACGGCTCAAGCGACCATGTTAGGTCGCGCTTGCCGCATGCAATCGCATGCCCGTGGGACAGGCCCTTTAGTCATAGAGCCATAGAGTGATACGTTGTGGAAACAGACCCTTCGGCCCAACCTGCCCATACCGACCAACATGTCCCACCAGCCTGTGTTTGGTCCATATCCCTCCAAACCTGTCCTTTCATCCTTGATTTTCTTTTGGCGGGGGGGGTTTAAACAAACAATAAAAGAAACAAGCCGACAAACACATTTTCTTGTCATGAATTAAAAGCCATGGTGCCAATAAATCTCAAACAGGCACAAATTGCATTATTCATTCGCTTTACATTAGGAATGCCACATGTAGCTTTCAAAATGTGCATATTGTTCTCCTTGTCTTCAGGATGTGATATTCAATGACCTGACAGAGGTGAGAAAGGGGGAAAAGGTGGAAATGAGGTGAAAAGCAACAGGATTCATTGACACCAAGATGAAAATGAAGCATCAAAAGAACACAAAGTGCTGGAGCAACTCAGCGAGCCAAGCAACAATACACTGAAGCAGGGTTTTAACCCGAAACCTTGCCTATTTCCTTCACTCCACAGATGCTGCCTCACCCGCTGAGTTTCTCCAGCATTTTTGTCTACCTTCGATTTTCCAGCATCTGCAGTTCCTTCTTAAACAAAACACTTTTTGTGTTTCTTTCATTCATATGTTCTATGTACCTTCTTATATCTCTTGTTTCCCTTTCCCCTGACTCTCGGTCTAAAGAAAGGTCTCAACTGGAAATGTCACCTATTCCTTTTCTCCAGAGATGCTGCCTGACCCACTGAGTTACTCCAGCTTTTTGGCTTGATCTGTGGATAGGTGGATGTTTCAGGTTGAGACCCTTCTTCATTCTATATCGGTGACGCTTGAAGTCGAGATCCTTCTTCAAACTCGAAAATTATGCCTGAAGGTTTTAGATAAAACCACAAACTAATTTGTAATTTGACCAAAGCTTGATACATTCCTTGAGTGAAAATACCTAATTCTGCTGAATACAAAAGAAAAATTTTCATAAAGCTATCTCGAATCACAAAAATCCAATCACCTGTGATAATATTGTTTATGTTACAGCCCTGCTTAACTTCTATGATCAATTAGAACCACCCAGAATGTTCTACACAAGCTTGATATGTGTAGGAAGAAACTGCAGATGCTGGTTTACACCAAAGATAGACGCAAAATGCTGGAGTAACTCAGTGGGCCAGGCAGCATCTCTGGAGAGAAGGAATGTGTGATGTTTTGGGTCGTGACTATTTTGGGTGCCGTTTTGGGTCGAAGAGTCTCGACTCAAAACGTCACCTATTCCTTCTCTCCAGAGATGCTGCCTGTCCCACTGAGTTACTCCAGCATTTTGTGTCTATCTTTGTTGTATATAATTAAGAATCAGACTCATTGTCCATACTCAGATGTTCAGATTGCTGTTCATTCAGAATATGCTACTTTGTCAGTAACAAAACTGACACAAAAATTCAAAAAGGTGTACAGTTTTTACTCCTAATTCAAACTTTAAAAACCTATTCTAAAGAGTTTTTTTATTGCACCTCACTAAAATTGCTCAGTGATATCATTGCTTCATATTTACATAGTCTATACTCCTTTCAATGGGAAATTAAGATTACAACATCAAGCTTGACAGTTAAAATAAAAATGTGATTAATAGTGGAGGTGTTACTTAGGCGTTCAAAAGAGCTTTGGTTTGCAAAAGATGATTCATAAAATATAAATAAGAGTGGTTCCACAATGTAATATTTGGGATTATATGGAAGGATATAAAGAACTTAACCCTTTCCCTTTGAGAATAGGGAAGATTCAAACAAGAGGACATGACTTCAGAATTAAGGGACAGAAGTTTAGGGGTAATATGAGGGGGAACTTCTTTACTCAGAGAGTGGTAGCGGTGTGGAATGAGCTTCCAGTGGAAGTGGTGGAGGCAGGTTCATTGGTATCATTTAAAAATAAATTGGATAGGCATATGGATGAGAAGGGAATGGAGGGTTATGGTATGAGTGCAGGCAGGTGGGACTAAGGGGAAAAATAATTTTGTTCGGCACGGACTTGTAGGGCTGAGATGGCCTGTTTCCGTGCTGTAATTGTTATATGGTTATATGGTTAACTTGCTTTCAAAGGAACAAGGAGGGTGCATATAATCCAGACTGGTAAAATGAGTGGGGATACAAGGAACTGCAGATGCTAGAATCTTGAACAAAACACAAAATGCTGGAGTAATTCAGCGGGTTAGGCAGTATCCATGGAAGGAACGGTGAGGTGAACCTGCAACTTACAAAACAACAGCAACTATACAATATAGCTGTTAGGGCTAACAGAATCAAGGGATATGGAGAGAAAGCAGGAACGAGGTACTGATTTAGTATAATCAGTCATGATCATATTGAATGGCAGTGCTGACTCGAAGGGCCGAATGGCCTACTCATACATCTATTTTGCTATGTTTCTATGTTTCTAACTGCGATTCATTGTATAAGTAACCGTTTCAAAGAGATCTGTCAGCATGGCACTCAGAACTCAGTTCTGCTGCAATCTCTCCTATTCCAACATAGTTCATCTCATAAAGAACTCTTCCATTCTTCCATCCAGCAAGTGTCAGGTCCTTCTTCAGTCTGAAGAAGGGACCCAACCTGAAACATCACCCATGCTTTTTCTCCAGAGATGCTGCCTGACCCATTCTTCTTCTTCTTCTTGCGTATGGTGTGCACAGCCTAAAGTTGAGGGACAACTTGTTTTATTTGACCTTATTTGATTGTGCACCCCAGGTTGGTTGCATTCGTCGAAACAGGACGGACCATGTGAAGATTGCAATCTCCCACCCCCTGACCCATTGATTTCCTCCAACACTTTGTGCCTATCAGCAAGTGTCAAATCCCTGTCTGAGCCCATTTATATAATTTCGTAAATATCAGAGGTCTTTTGGCATTGGAGTCCACAGGGGAGTCTAATGCAAAATAGTAATCAGTTTGTTTCAGCACCTCGTCAGGATTTCTTCTCCCTGCTCCAGCCAGGACAATCACTGGTCTCAACTTCCTCAACGTATCAGTTGCATTTCTCTTGAAGCCAAAGGGTCCTGGGGATTTTGCTCCTGTTTATTTTGATTGTTGTTAATGTGAGCCCATTGTAAGGAAGGTAGAAGAATGGCCCGGGATTGTCGTTGATATGGAACCACAGATGGTATAACCATTGATCGACTAATTGAAAGATGAATTGAAAGATGCAGCATGGAAACAGGCCTTGCGACCCACCAATTCCACGCCAACCATCGATCAGCTGTGCACGCGAGTTCTATGTCATCACACTTTCTTGTCCACTAGCTAGTCACAGGGCAATTTACAGAAAACAATTAACCTGCAAACCCGCACGGCCTTTGGGACGTGGGAGGGAACCAGAGCACCCAAGGGTAATCACATGGTCAGTGGAAGAACGTGCAAGTTCCACACAGACAGCACCCGAGGTCAGAATCGAACCCGGGTCTCTGGCGCTGCGAGGCAGCTGCTCCAACAGCTGTGGCATCGTGCCGCCAAGATAAAATAATCATGTGCCCTCAAAAGATAGAACATAGGCGGCGTCCAAATCTATTTCTATTCTGTGCTAATCTCCCTGTGTTTACCATACGCACACACACATCCACAATCCAAAACATTGGTCAGAGGTTCCATTGGTGAGAAGAGATCTTCCCTAGTCATAACACGGCTCCCAAACCGACAAATATGGTCATTAAACCCGATGGTGTATGGAACAAGCTGCCAGAGGAAGTGGTTGAGGCAGGGAATATTGCAACAGGTTTGGAGGGATAAGGCCCAAACTCAGGCAGATGGAACTAGTGTAGCTGGGACATGTTGGCCGGTGTGGACAAGTTGGGACAAGGGCCTGTTTCCATGCTGTATGACTCTATGACCTTTTTAACAAAGGCACAAGGAACTGCAGACGCTGGTTTACAAAAAAAGGGCACAAATTGCTGGAGGAACTCTGCGGGTCAGGCAGCATATCAGGTGACATTTCAAGTTGGGAATCTTCTCCAATTTGCCCCACTGAGTTACTGCAGCATTTTGTGTCTTTGTTTGTAAATGGTGTCGCTAGGGTTCAATTTAACTGTCCTCCAATTAGCCAGGCCGTTTCTGCGCATATATTACAAACAAATTGACCCAAGACACAACCCATTTACATTTTACATAAACATCCATCACATCGCCATGGTCCCGTATTTGCCCTGCACTCTCCCCCCCCCCCCATGTCACGTAGTCAAAGCCCCCGGCCCATGGATTGTGCAGCCATTAAAGCAGCGCCTCGCCCGTCGCACACGGGTCTTGGTGTTAATGCCCCCGGCGTGCGCTCGCAAAGCTTCCTGCAGCATTTTCGTCTTTGTTTATAAATGGTGACACCACCACCAAACTGCAACGTTAGCGCGCGCAAGTCAGGCGACTGGTTTGCCAATGGGACCGCTCAGCTGGCCCGTATTTGCCCTACCTCACCCGTGCAGTCCAGCAGCCCATGGGCAGCAACGCATCATTCACCCCGCCACGGCCGAGTCGGTCAACGAATTGCCGTTGGGAACTTGTCCCTTCTTTTGACCTGTTGCCCCTTATTTGGGAGTGAGAAAGTTGGCAACCCTAGGTGCCACTTTCCAAGAAGGTGATAAGAGTTTCATGGTAAGAGTGCAACCCCTTCTCAATTCATATTTCCTGTCATTTATATGATTATTTTGTAACTGTTTATTCACTTCACTCACTCGCAGTTCATTAAAATGAGGCTAACGAGGTTGTAGATTTCCTGTGTGGAAATGTTACTTACTTAAGTATTTATATTCAAGTGTTTCTATTCACCTTTAACTACTAAATCCTTCAAGCACACTGACATTTGGTGCTTCTTAAATCTATCTGAGATAACCTACCATGTGAGACAATTCATTAAAAGAATCAACATCAACAAGAAACATGGGAAAGCAAGAGCAGACTATTTAGCCCCTTGAACCTGTTGTTAGTCAGTCTATTTATGGTTCATCATTTGTCTCAGCACCACTTTCTTGTACTAACACCTTCTCTCTTAATGTTGTCTCAAATATAATGCCTGCGGGGCTTTAATGACTGTGTTTCCACAGTGCACTTCGATAGAGAATTCAAAGGATTCACTACTCCTGGTGTAAACAATTCTTCTCACCTTCTTGCTAAATGATCAACCTGTTATTTTGAGGTTGCAATCCTGGTGTCGTTTAGTTTAGTTTAGAGATACAGAGCCGGAACAGGCCAACGAATCTGCACCAACCAGCGATCTACACACTGGGGACAATTTACATTTATACCAAGCCAATCAGCCTCAAAAAGGCTGGCAGTATCATCAAAGACCCACACCATCCTGACCACACACTCGTCTCCCTGCTACCTTCAGGTAGAAGGTACAGGATCCTGAAGACTGCAACGTCCGGGTTCAGGAATAGCTACTTCCCCACAGCCATCAGGCTATTAAACCTGGCTCGGCCAAAACGCTGATCATTAATAACCCATTATCTGTTATTTGCACTTTATCAGTTTATTTATTCATGTGTGTTCATATTTATATAATGGTATATGGACACACTGATCCCACACATGCCTACTATGTTCTGTTGTGCTGAAGCAAAGCAAGAATTTCATTGTCCCATCAGGGGCACATGACAATAAACTCACTTGAACTTGAACTTGAACTTGAACTATCTTTGGAGGGTGGGAGGAAACCGGAGATGCAGGAGAGAACTCACGCAGGTCACGGGGGGAAGGTACGACATCCATACAGACAGCACACGTAGTCACAATCGAACCTATATCTCTGGCGCTGTAAGACAGCGACTTTACCTCTGCGCCACCGTTCTGCCCCTGGTTCTCAATACCCTATCTCGACCACATCTATCCCAAGAAACTTCATGAGCATATTTGCACATTCTAGTGCAGTTATCTCTCATTATTCTAAATGCAATTCAATGTAGGTATGTCGGCTGGATATATATAAATTTATGTAAATTGTGTAAGAGAAAAAAAGTGGAGAATAGTGGAGAGCAGATATTTTGCAAACCATAGAAAAGTGTGCAAATCTTTCTCTGGGAAGATATGAGGGTTGGTGCTCTGATGCAGATTAATGACTTGCATTTGGGTATATAAGGTTTCATTTTTTAATTTGCAGTTAACACGAAACTGGAAAAGATAGTGTGCAATGACAAGAACTAGACAGGTCTCATGAGGATATACAACACGGCTAGGTTGATGTACTGCAAATTACATTTGATGCATGGAACTAATAGATTTCAGTAGGACGAGGAGAGACAATATAAACAAAATAATATTAATTTAAAATTGTGCATTCACCGAGAGACCTGAGGGGTATGTCCACAAATCTGTGAAGGTGGCAGCACAAGATTAGGATGCTGTTAATAAAGCAAATGCATTCTTGGCTTTATTTGTAATAAATATTAAAGGAAGCAATAAATCACAGTTTGGTTTAGTTCGGGCTAAAACACAGTAGGGAAGATGACTAAGCTCTAGATGTAATGCATCGAGATGTAAACTTCAATAAGAGAGAGATTACCAACACCCCCATACCTACCTACCAATGTCCTGGAACTACGCACTTAATGGGACCAGCCTCCTGAGACAGTGACTGAGACATATTCTACAGCAAGTGATACATCTCCCAACTCTCCAAAACCTTTCGACAATCGGAAAGGCACAAGTCAGGCCAATGATCTACTCTCCAATGGCCTGGATAACTGCTACTGCAATGGAACTCATGCATTGCCATTGCATCCAGGATAAAATAGCATGCTTGACTAACCCCATCCACTGATCTAAATAATGCACCATGGCTGTTACATACCACCTACAAATGCATTGCAGCACCCTCTCAATGTTCCTTTGGCAGGACTATCACCATTGCCCAGCAGGTATATTTATACGGAACCTTTTTTTGTTTATTACATGTTTTACAGAGTACTAGGTTTACATGTTGTGCTGTGCTGCAAGTAAAAATCAGAAATACAAGTTTTACAAGTAAATAAATGAGTGGGATGTTGCACTTTTATTTCGGGCTATTAAAAGCTATCATGGACATGATGAGCTGAGTGGCTATGGGAAACATCTGAGGTGATATTTACGGATGACATGATGAAAATCTTTGATAGAAAGATAGATGGATTGGTTGGTAAGTTCACAAAGTACACAAAAATAGTGGAGTTATGGAAGGTTGTCAAAAGGTACAGCAGGATATAGATCAGTCACAGATATGGGCAGAGGAAATGGCAGATGGAGTTTAATGCAAGCTAATGTGAGGTTTTCCTCTTTGGGAGGTCAAATACAAGGGGAATGAAGACACTTAATGGCAAGACTTTGATGTGCAGAGAGGGAAGGTGGGGTACATGCCCATAGCTTCATGAGATTGGCGGCATTAGAGATAGAGTGGTAAAGGAATATTCCGATGATCAGTCAGAATATTGAATATAAAGTCAGGACGTCATGATGCACCTTTATAAAATTTTGGTTAGGCCTCATTTGGAGTAATGTGTGCAGTTCTGTGCCAGGTATTAGGACGTTATGATTGGACAAACCTTTATGAGGAGTAATTTTATGGAGAGGCCAGGACATTTGGAGTAATAGGTTGTGCAGTTCTGAGCTGCAACGTTTCGGGCCGAAACCCTCTTAGAAAGTCGGGACAAGAAAGGGAAAAGGAATAGGCTTGTAGATATAGGGGAGCTGAGGAAGGAGAGATTGGACTAACAAACTTGGATGTTCTGCCCGGGGGAGCAAATTGGAGGTTGATGGAGTAGACCCAGGACAGAAGTTATGAGAGGCAGTTGAGACAGCCAGGACATTTGTTTGCGGACCCAGAGTGGAAATATCAACCCCAATAGCAGTGTTGAGAGGCTTTTCCGATATAGACATTAGATAGGTAAACCTCTGTACCTACGACTGCTTGGGTCCAACGGAAAAGCTCGTGTTGCATCCTTAGGAAAGTGCCCGGGGAGGGGTGTGACCGAGGGATAATAGAATTGACTAGTTATGGAGGGAGCGGTCTTTAAATATGGGGGGAGATGGGAATGGCGAGTAGTGGGGCAGAGGTGGCGAAATGACGGAGGATTATTTTTTGTATCAACGGCTGGTGGGGTGCAGGCGGAGGAGACTAGGGGGACTCGGCCCTTGACATGCATGTGTTCGGGGTATACAGACCCTTGCGAGCCTCATTTATGGTGGAGGAGGGGGGTTCCCGAATAATGGCAGTGTTGAGAGGCTTTTCAATAGACATTAGATAAAAATAGTATGCAACAAAAGCTCGTTCTGCGTTAAGTGATAATAGACTGTGTCTATCCAGGGATGGAGGAATTCGCTAATGACTCATGTTCGGTACAGATGCCAGTGATGTAAACGTTAAGTTCTGTGTCTATGGTGAATTCGCTGATCTAGTTTATGCCAGTGATGAAACCAAGTTCCCTTCCATGCCCCTGGGCTAGCAGAAGGAAAAATAAACTTGGATTCCCAAACTAATTACTATTTAATGTTTTGCGCTGAAAAGAGTGTAGGCGTCACAGCAGGAGGAGACAGGATCAAACTTAGCTATCATGTCCTTGGGATCAAGCATTGCGTCATTTCTTCTCATTAAGAGCTCATGCATAAAGAACACTATTTTCATGATACAAAAGGGGTACCTCCTATTGGCAATTAGTGTCTCCAGGAGAGATATTATTTAAACAGGGGAGATAGAAGCAGTAATAAAAATAGTACATAAAAACGCTGGTGTTTGAAGTGTTGCAATTAAAGGTGTACAGCAGGAAGAGAATTTACTGGCTGCCTTCAGGTATAAATATGTATCGTGTGATGTGTCTCATTATATAAACATAGGTGCAGGAGTAGGTCATTCCACCCTTCAAGCCAGCACCGCCATTCAATATGATCATGGCTGATCATCTAAAATCAGTAGCGCCTTTTCTGCTTTCTACCCCCATCCCTTGATTCCTTTACCCCCTAGAGCTAAAGCTAACTCTCTCTTGAAAACATCCAGTGAATTAGCCTCCACTACCTTCCATGGCAGAGAATTCCACAGATTCACAAGTCTCTGGGTGAAAAGGTTTTTCCTCATCTCAGTCCGAAATGGCCTACCCTGTATTCTTAAAATGTCAGCCCTGGTTCTGGACTCCCCCAATGTCTGGAACATTATTCCTGCATCTTGCCTGTCCAATCCTTTAAGAATTTTATATATTTCAATAAGTATCCCTCTCATCCTTCTAAATACAATCCAGTGAATACAAGTCCAGTTGGTCCATTCTTTCATCATATGTCAGTCCCGCCATCCCGGGAATTAACATGGTGAACCTACGCTGCACTCCCTCAATAGCAATGATGTCCTTCCTCAAATTAGGAGACCAAAACTGCACACAATACTACAGGTGCGGTCTCACCAGGCCCCATGTACAACTGCAGTAGAAGCTACTGGCTCCTATACTCAAATCCTCTCACTATGAAGATCAACATGCCATTTACTTTCTTCACTGCCTGCTGTACCTGCATGTTTACATTCAGTGACTGATGAACAAGCAAACCCAGGTCTCATTGCACCTCTTTTCCCAATCTGACACAATTCAGATAATAATCTACCTTCATGTTCTTGCTACCAAAGTGGATAACCTCACACTTATCCACATTAAACTGCATCTGCCATGCATCTGCCCACTCACCCAACCTCTCCAAGTCACCCTGCAGCCTCATAGCATCCTCCTCGCAGCACACACTGCCACCCAGCTTTGTATCAGCTGCAGGAATCGTATGACCTTGGCCGTCAACCATGGATGTTGACTGTACCAGGATCAGGTAAAATGTGCTATAAACCAAGCAATGAAAGAATGAAATGAATGAAAACCATGATTCAATATCAATCACTAAAGTATCTTTTTTTCCCCAAGACTCTTTTACACCTTTTGTCCTCCTTTGTAAGAAATATGTGGGCCATGTGCCAAGCTTTCTTAAGAAAGGTTTTTTTTTACATAGCATTGAGGTATCAGGCAGCTGATTGCCGAGATACAATACATTTTACAATAGCTGCACATTTAATCCTTCCTAGAGTTTATCCCTACGGCTGGCAACACTCATAGCCTCTACAGAGAATTATTAATAATAACGTGTAGAACAATGCCAAATGAATGAAATACATGAAAACTGAATAAACTTGTAAAATTGAATCTGATAGTTGCTCCGATGGAAAGCCATGTGCCAAGAAATGCAACTCCTTAGCCCAATTTTCTTTGATGAATTTCCTGGCTGTGACATTGTGCAACATTGTGTGAAAATGTACTCACTTCTTTTCTTTGAAATAATTAAAGGAAGATTCATCACACATCTCGGAAATATTCTGGTCCCCCGTCGAAAACAAATAGGCGCGGCGCGGTGGCGCAGTGGTAGAGTTGCTACCTTATATCGCCAGGGACCCGGGTTCGATCCTGACCACGGGTGCCATCGGTACGGAGTTTGTACGTTCTCCCCGGGTGCTCCAGTTTCCTTCCACACTCCAAACATGTACAGGTTTTGTAGGTTAATTGGCTTGGTATCATTGAAAATTGCCCCTAGCGTGTGTAGGATAGTGCTTGTGTGTGGGGATCACTGGTCGGCGTAGATTCGGTGGGCTGAAGGCAATGTTTCCGCTTTATATCTATAAACTAAAATAAACTAAACTAAAAAGTTTTAACTTTGTAAATATTGTGATCATTGCTGACCCCTGCCTCACGCTATCAGAGGTATCCAGCCAAAGAATCATAGGATTGAGCAGCGCTAAAAATTTACTCTTTTCCCAACACATCCATGCCGAGTGACTCAGTACGTTCGGCAGCATCTGTGGAGGGAATGGACAGGCAACATAACTTTTAACCAGCAGTTGGTGTTTTGCCCAAGATTTCTGCACCTGCAGTTCCTTGTGACATCCATGCCGATTTTTTCCCCATCCACACATCCCAATTGTAAAAAGAGAAGGTGACGCTGTAGGGGGCGCTGTCCTGTGCGCGGCTGCCCAGCCAGCAGCTGTCTGTCTTTTCATCTTTTTATTTTTAATTTTAGTTAGTTAAGTGTTTTGTTTGGAGGTCTAGACTTTTTTATGTTGGGGGGGGGGGGGGGGAGGGGGAAACTACCTTTCAGGGTCCCTACCTGGTCGGAGAGGCAGCTTTTCTCCGGGCTGCAGCTTCGACCCGTCCTCGCGGCCTACCAGCGGGCCTGGAGCGGCGTTTCCTGTCGGGGACCGCCCAGAACCTCGGCTTTGGCGGCGGCACAGCGCTGGAGCGCTATCGCGGAGCGGGCGATGCCTTGCCCGGGTCGCCGCGCTGGAGCTCCGGTGAGCTGAAGATCGCTGAGGAAAACATTGCGGAGCTGCGGGACTGTGGAGCGACCAGCTGCGGGCGGCGGCGCTGAACTTTACACCGGGAGCCTGGGATCTCTAGATGAGATCGCCAGTTGTGGAGCTCCAACCGGCGCGGCCTTGTTGGCTTTGGAAGCCGCGGCCGTTCCAGGGTTCCCAAGCCGCTGAGAGGACTCTCCCGACGCCGGAGCAACATCACCCGGCGAGAATGGCCTGGAACATCGGGCCTCCTTAGAGGCAACTGTGGAGGCCTCAATGGGCCCGACTATGGGTGAACTGTGGTTGGGGACTGGACTTTGTGCCTTCCCTCATAATGGGAACCATTGTGGGGAGATGTTCTTTATGTTTAAAACTCTCATTAATGTTATGTCTGTATTCCTTCTTTATGTGCTGCAAAATGGCAAGAAGCATTTCACTTCACTACACCTAGGTGTATGTGAATGTGACCAATAAAATACCTTTGATAAAAATACCTTTGACATTTCGGATCGAGACCCTTATTCAGACTGAAGAAGCATCCCAACCCGAAACATCACCTATTCCTTTTCTCCAGAGATGACCCTGATGAATAGCATAGAAACATAGAAAATCGTTGCCGGAGGAGGCCCTTCGAGCCAGCACCGCAATTCATTGTGATCATGGCTGATCGTCCCGTATCAATAACCTGTGCCTGCCTTCTTCCCATATCCCCTGACTCCACTAGCCCCTAGAGCTCTATATAACTCTCTCTTAAATCCATCCAGTGATTTGGCCTCCACTGCCCTCTATGGCAGGGAATTCCATAAATTCACAACTCTCTGGGTGAAAATGTTTTTTTCTAACCTCAGTCTTAAATGGCCTCCCCTTTATTCTAAGACTGTGGCCCCTGGTTCTGGACTCGCCCAACATTGGCAACATTTTTCCTGCATCTATTTAGCTTGTCCAGTCCTTTTATAATTTTATATGTTTCTATAAGATCTCCCCTCATCCTTCTAAACTCCAGTGAATACAAGCCTAGTCTTTTCAATCTTTCCTCATATGACAGTCCCGCCATCCCAGGGATCAATCTCGTGAACCTACGCTGCACTACCTCAATCACAAGGATGTCCTTCCTCAAATTAGGAGACCAAAACTGTACACAATACTCCAGATGTGGTCTCACCAGAGCCCTATACAACTGCAGAAGAACCTCTTTACTCCTGAAATCCTGAATACTGAAATCCTAATACTGAAATCCTCTTGTCATGAAGGCCAACATTCCATTAGCTTTCTTCACTGCCTGCTGTACCTGCACGCCAACTTTCAGTGACCAGTGTACAAGGCTCTAGCACTTTAGCACTTTGGGTCTATCTTCGATGTAAACCAGCATTTGCAGTTCCTCCCGACAACATTTGTCCACACCACGTCTTTGTGCATCTATATCTTACCTATTTAAGTGCTTGACTTTAGACTTTACTTTAGACTTTAGAGATACAGTGCGGAAATAGGCCCTTCGACCCACCAAGTCCATGCCGACCAGTGATCACCCCGTACACTAGCATTATCCTACACAATCGGGGCCGTTAACAATTTACAGAAGCCTATTAGCCTACAAAACCTGGACATCTTTGGAGTGTGGGAGGAGACCAGAGCACCCAGAGAAAACCCGCGTGGTCACGGGGAGAACGTACAAACTCCACACAGACAGCACCGGTAGTTAGGATTGAACCCGGGTCTCCTGCGCTGTAAAGGCAGCAACTCTACCGCTGCGCCCTTGTGCCGGCCTATCGCTTTATGAATGTGTTTTAAAGCAGTGCACCACAGGAAAGGGGTGGTCTGTCCACAATGTTAGTGACAAACATGGTGGCAAGTTAAATTGATCTCACTAGCCAATACGTTTTCATTACCCCACTATTCACTGCACTTTCATGTGCCTACCCTAAAGCCTCTTAAACGCCACAATCGCGTCTGTCCCCAGATAGAGACAAGGAGAGACCCAGTTCCCCGAGTTTTATGATTTGTTTAGAAGGGACAATGGTGTTGAACACCTTGCGGTAATCAATGAACAACAGCCGGACGTGTGTGTTCTTATTGCCCAAGTGGTTCAGTGCAGAGTGGAGAGCCCGTGAGTGCATCCCACGGAGAGATACAGCGCTGAAACAGGCCCTTTCGGCCCACCGGGTCCGTGCCGACCAGCGATCCCTGCACACGAGCACCATCCTATTACCCACGAGGGACAATTCTTACATTTATAACAAGCCAATTAATCTACATATCTGTACGCCTTTGGAGTTTGGGAGGAAGCTGAAACTCTCGGAGAAAACCCACGCAGGTCACGGGGAGATTGTTCAAACTCCGTACAGACAGCACCCGTAGTCAGGATCGAACCCAGGTCTCCTGCGCTGCATTCGCTGTAAGGCAGCGACTCTACCGCTGTACCACTGTGCCGCCCAAAATCTGTAGTGGCGGCTGGTGAATTGTAGCACGTTTAAGTCCTTACTAAGGCAGGAATTGAGATATGACATAACCAACCTCTCAAAGCACTTCCTCACCAAACAAGTCAGTGCCACTGGCTAGTAATCATCCAGGCATCTTATACTTCCTGGGCACTGGCATTATAGATGTCTTTTTTTTAGCAGATAGAGGCATTGGAACCTTAGTTGTGATATTTGGTAGTGAAATCCTTTGAATGATCCTATTATTTTTAATAAATAGCGTACCTTATCTCTCTTCGCTGTAGCACCACTTGACTAGTTTCAACAATGTTTTATGTTGCAATATGAAGGCATTTCAGAGAAATATTATATTTAAGTTTTTTTTCACAATTGTGCATGCTCACTCTTTCATCTTTAAGCCTTTATCCAAATTTCACTCCTCCGTTCATAATCCTCTTGCCAACGCCCTGGCCATGTTGACTTCCCTCCAGGCGTTCAGTCATTCCAGGTGCATAAATACGTATTGTTTATGTAAATACGCACAGGAGATTTCTCTGCAATAAAGTTATTGGTTATTCTGAATATGAAGCTGGTAGGGTTGCTGCCTCACGACGCCAGAGACCCAGGTTCAATCCTGACCTCGGCTGCTGGCTGCGCGGAGTTTGCACGTTCTCCCTAAGACAGCGTGGGTTTCCCCCTTGGCTTTCCATCCTAAAGGCTTGTGGGTTTGTAGTTTATTTGGCCTCCGTGTGTCGGGAGTGGATGCGAAAATGAGATAACATCAAATTCATGTGAACAGGGGATAGACAGACATCATGGACTCAATGGGCCGAAGGGCCTGCTTCCACGTTCTATCTCTCAGCTAAAACTAAACAATCTTGGTGGTTTGCATTTACAATGTAATTGGAAGACCTGATTCCTCTCTCTCTAAACTCTAGTGGTAGTTGCCAAAAACAATTTGTTAATAAGAGATTTTGGTTGAAGGATCCATGCTGTGTTATCCGTAAACCACATAAAGAAATGGGGTTTTTAACATCCTTATGCAAAACATTTATTTTCAGGATCAGTGCATCCTGAGCAAATCGAATTGTTCCCATCGTGACTCAGCTTTGATTCCTCGCATCGTGTTCCTGACATTGTAAAAGCGCCAATTTATGTAAGGCAAGAATATTTTTTGATACAGGCAAAGAAAATAAAATCTCATTGTTATGAGTAAGAAACTGCGGTTGAAGTTAATGGCAACAGATCAAAAGAGTAATCTGGCATTGAGTCCCTTCACGCTTCACAACCCCGATGAGAAACGTTGGTGGGTGATCTGTACTCAAGAGTAAATTCCGTTTGCCCGATCAGTTGGATGAAATCTGCAGTAAAACCAAATAACTCCAAGTCTTTCAAACTAGTGCATCCAGCATCAACTGTGTAATCTAATGGCTATAATGGAGATTTTATCTTGGTTCCAGTCACTGACTACCTACAGACCTTTTATATAATGCAAGGAGGCCTCTCGGCCCATCATAGAAACATAGAAATTAGGTGCAGGAGTAGGCCATTCGGCCCTTCGAGCCTGCACTGCCATTCAATATGATCATGGCTGATCATCCAACTCAGTATCCCGCACCTGCCTTCTCTCCATACCCTCTGATCCCCTTAGCCACATCTAACTCCCTCTTAAATATAGCCAATGAACTGGCCTCGACTACCCTCTGTGGCAGAGAGTTCCAGAGATTCACCACTCTCTGTGTGAAAAAAAGTTCTTCTCATCTCGGTTTTAAAGGATTTCCCCCTTATCCTTAAGCTGTGACCCCTTGTCCATCATGTCCATGCCAGCTTCCAACACAGCAATCCCATCAGTTTGGTTTAGTTTAGAGATAGAGCGCGGGAACAGGCCCTTCGGCCCACCGAGTCCGCGCCGACCAGCCATCCCCGCACATCAATGCTATCCTACACACACTAGGGACAATTTACTATTTATACCCAGCTAATTAACCTACAAACCTGTATGGCTTTAGAGTGTGGGAGGAAACCAAAGATCTCGGAGAAACCCCAGGTGGTCACGGGGAGAATGTACAAAGTCCGTACAGACAGCACCCGTAGTCAGGATTGAATCCGGATCTCTGGCGCTGTAAATGCCATAAGGCAGTGACTCTACCGCTGCGCCACCGCGCCACCCTTTCTATTCCTATTCTTCAATCCTATTCTTTCTCACCTGCTTATTTTCTTTGTTACACTGTAAAAAGCATTCTCCCATACACGTCCATCAACTTCCCTTTAATTCTTTGGCCACTTACCTTAACTAAAAGATGACTTGCAATAGCCATTTATTGTCGGATGTCATATAAGTCAGCTGTCAGGCAACTGAATGGTCCTCACTTTAGACTTTATACTTTAAAGATACAGCGCAGAAACAGGCCCTTCTACCCGCTGAATCCGCACCGCACACTAACACTATCCTGCACACACTAGGGGTAAATTACAATATTACCAAAGCCAATTAACCTACAAACCTGTGTGTCTTCAGAGTGTGGGTGAAAACCGGAGCATCTGAAGAAAACCCACTCGGTACAGACAAGATCTAACCTGGGTCTCTAGCGCTGTAAGGCAGCAACTCTACCACTGCGCCACTGGGCCACTCACATCAGCTAGAGTGCGATCTTGACCTCCCATCTACCTCATTGGAGGCCCCTTGAACAATCTTGAATCAGACTTTATCGGACTTCAATGTTATTCTTTACCCAGAATGTTGTACCTTTATCCTTTATCTGTACACTGTGGACGGCTTGATTGTATTCATGTATAGACTTTTCGCCGACTGGATAGCATGCAAACAAATACTGTCCACTCTACCTTGGTACACATAACAATGATAATAAACTAAACTATACAATTTACAACTGCCAAAAAACATTCCAGCATTCAGATTCAGGTTAGTTTATCATATGCACCAATATGCAATGAAATTCCTTGTTTGCTTGAAGTTCGCACAGAGGAAAAAGTATACATGGTGATGATAAACACAAGAATAAATACAACATTGAGAGCAAAGCAGCAGAATGGTGCTACGAGAGAAAATCAGGGCTGTGTTTTGCTTTGTGTGAAAAGGGCAATTGGTATGCCAACATACAACTTTCAAGTTGACCCAATGTATTTAAGTGGATGAGTAATATCGATACGCAAGGAACTGCAGATGCTGAAAACATGAGCAAAACACAATATACTGGAGGAACTCAGGGGATCCTTAAGAATCCATTGGTCATCTCAAAGGTTTTTGTTTAATTTCTAGGTCTCTTTCTTCAAGTTATATAGCAATAATCTTTTTGATGTATGGACAAATTTGCCTCTGTGGAGAATAGTTGGCGTGAACCGGGAGGCTTCATGTTTCAGCTTGCTCCGCTGGTATACAGTAGTTGTTGGTCTCTATGAGTTCATTGCGCCATCTTTGAATCCTGACACATTGATCGATTGTGTAACCTGGTTGTCTGATTGGCGTCAGTAAAGCGGGAGTAAGTCCACCAGCCAGAAAGTCATACGTAGACACAAAATGCTAAAGTAACTCAGCGGGTGAGGCAGCATCTCTGGAGAGAAGGAGTGGGTGACGTTTCAGGTCGAGACCCTTCTTCAGTGTGAAGAAGGAATGGGTGACGTTTCAGGTCTTGAAACCACCTTCAGACTGAAGAAGGGTCTTGACCCGAAACATCGCCTATTCCTTCTCTCCAGAGATGCTGCCTCACCCGCTGAGTTACTCCAGCATTTTGTGTCTACCTTCGATTTAAACCAGCATCTGCAGTTCTTTCTGACACATAGCCAGTAAGTCATAGTAGACACAAAATCCTGGTGCAACTCAGAAGGTCAGGCAGCATTTCCAGGGGTGCTCCCTGACCTGCTGAGTTACTGCAGCTTTTTGAGTCTATCTTCGGATTAAACCAAAATCTGCAGTTCCTTCCTACACAGCAACTCATAGTTATGGGTTCTGGCAACTTAAAACCAGAACTGAAAGGAAGCACATACCATTTCAAAACTTCAACACTTCCGTAATAAATAGCAGCCGATCAAGAATTATATAGTGTGACATTGATTCAAGAAATGCTTAGCAAGAAAATGCAACTAAATAACGGAGTGACAACTTTTTCATGGCTGGTACAGAAATGGACTATGACTTTGAGTTGTGTAGGAAGGAACTGCTGATGCTGGTTTAAACCGAAGATAGACTTAAAAAGCTGGAAAACTCAGGCAGCAATTCTGGAGAGAAGGAATGGGTGACGTTTCGGGTCGAGACCCTTCTTCATCACTTTGAGTTGCTGCATTACTTGAGTTTTTCTCCCAGTATTATTTCTACAGTCTCACCCGCTCATTTATACCTGTGCCAGACTCAGTTCAAACTCTTACCACAGAGCCCGCAACCTGCTCGCCCCAACCTGCCCCCTTCATCTTACCTAGTAAAATCTATGACTGCAGGAACATTGTTTAGTTTAGTTTAGTTTAGTTTAGAGGTATAGTGCGCAAACAGTCCATGCCGCCCAGCGATCCCCGCACACTTACAATGTCGTACACACACTAGGCACAATTTACAATTATACCGAGCCAATTAACCTACAAACCTGCACGTCTTTGGAATGTGGGAGGAAACCGGAGCACCTGGTGAAAACCCACACAGGTCACGTACAACTCCATACAAACAGCACCCGTAGTCAGGATCGAACCGGGGTCTCTGGCGATGTAAGGCAGCAACTCTACTGCTGCGCCACCGTGCCACCATTGGCTGTCAAAATCCTTATAGTTGGTATCCATTTCATCATGTCCATTTGTCATCACCTCATAAATACAACCAATAGGTTTTAGTTATCAACTGAATATGAATTCCAAAACATGAGCATGCTGGAATCACATGTATAAGATGGAGGTAACTTCTCCAATCAACCTATTGCATTGGTTAGAGACATCAATATATACCTCAGCGGGTGCAGCAGCATCTATGGAGCGAAGGAAATAGGCAACGTTGCCTATTTCCTTCGCTCCATAGATGCTGCTGCACCCGCTGAGTTTCTCCAGCTTTTTTGTGTACCTTTGATTCTCCAGCATCTGCAGTTCCTTCTTAAACACTCAATATATACCTGTTTTGAGTTATGGGTTGTTATTTTAGCTGTCAGCTTCTAGGGGGGATGTGTCAGCTATTGTCCATTTTCTCCATTGTTGTCAGTATTAATGACAGGGTAATGTTAGTAAAACATTCCAAGAAGGGTTAAAACCCCAAGAGCAGAATGATGCTGTGAAATAGATTTGTAGGATCGCATATTGTAGGATCGCATCAATGACGGCCACTCGAAACAAGTACGACTGTCCTCTCATGGAGGACGCCTGTGCATGACTTTGTTTAAAGTGGGGAGGCTGGTGCACAGACAGACACCACACTATCCTTGACAGATCTGGGTCAGGATCCAGTGGCGTAGAGTCCAAGACGACCGGGGACCCTTTTCTGCTGCAGCCTTCATCCGCCTTCCCAGCCGTTGTGACTCTCCACTAAGGTCAGCCATCGTCCTCCGCCTGTTCCACCGTTGAGGTCTTGGTTGGATTACTCTTTGTCAGAGACCTCCCCCTCGACCTTACCGCCATGGGTGGTCCTACCAGGAGCACAGCTCCAAACGGCATCGCTCTCAGGATCTCAGGACCACACAAGCATCTCCACCACGACAATATGTCAATCCATGGGGAAGGACCACATGGTTATGGAATGAAGAGGACAAATCTTTCAGGGTTTTCCCATCACAAACACTATTCCCTGGTCACCAAATACATCCGATGGACCAGCAACTGTCCAGAGGGAAAACTAAACCATTCAAAGCACCAGTGCCTTGTTGGAGATGAGCTGTGGATGAAATACCCAAAAAATTCCTTGCACTGTCGACTTTCATCCTTGGTGCTCTTTGACCCAACCTCACGTCCGCTGATAAAGCAGTCATTTCATTCTTTATCCATGGAAAATTGGCCAGTATGATTTACTGCCCTATCTTAGGGGCAGCACAGTAGTTAAGCTGGTGGAGGTGCTGCCTCACAGCGCTAGAGATCCCGGTTCGATCCCGACATCGGGTGCTGTCGTTGTGGAGTTTGCATGTTCTCCCTGTGACCACGTGGGTTTCCTCCAAGTGCTCCGGTTTCCTCCCACATCCCTTAGATGGGCGGGATTGTAGGTTAATTGGACCTTGTGTGTAGGGAGCGGATGTGAAAGTGGGCTAATATAAGCCTGCTGCTTTGAAAATGACACTGTGTTAAAAAGGACACAAATTGCTGGAGTAACTCAGTGGGTCAGGCAGCGTCTCTGGAGAACATGGATAGATGGCATTTCGGGTCGGGACCCTTCCTCAGATCCAAAACATCACCTATCCGTGTTCTCCGCAGATGCTGCCTGACCCACTGAGTTACTCCATCCTTTTTTGGAAAATCAGCATCCGCAGTCTGAAGAAGGGTCTCGACCCGAAACGTCGCCTACTCCTTTTCTCCATAGATGCTGCCTCACCCGCTGAGTTTCTCCAGCATTTTTTGTCTACCTCCCGCAGTTCCTTGTATCCACAATTAACTAGAGTTGCTGTAACCAGTATACTTTGCAAGTTGGAGCGGCAATGTGTGCTTGCCAGAACTCAGTGAGATCGGATAGATTCACACAAACAAAGGATGGAAACGCATCATCATTTTCACTCTGGAGAACCCCGCCAGTGCATCAGTGGAGCTGCATCCACTTTATTGATTTTGCCCGTTGACACAGACAAATAAAGGATCAGTTCAAGTTAGCTTCACTTCTGTTATACACACCAGTTGTCTTGCAGCCAGTTCGCTATCTGTCTGTCAATTTCCATTTCCCACTTGTCAAATCCACCACCAGTTTGCATCCATCAAGCAAGGAAATGTTTTCTGACTATCCACAAATCGGTCAATAATTTAGATGCTGCAATTGTTTAAAAAATAGTAATGCTTCACAACTTGCTGTTTTCAAAATATTCATAACCATTCAGACATATACTGAAAGGGTCTATGCGCTGCTGAAGATTGATTGATTGAATGATGATTGATTGAAAGATTCTGCTTGGAAACAGGCCCTTCAGCCCACCGGGTCTATGCTGACCATCAATCATCCATCACACTAGTTCTCTGTTATCCCACTTTCTCATCCACTTTCTATACATTATAGAGGCCAATTAACCTACAAATTCATAGGTGAATTTATCATATAACCAGTCACCAGAATATCATTTTATAATTTTAATTACAAGTTTCCTTGTCCATGTTTGGTTTGATGCCTTGAGCCGTCAGAGAATCTGGAATCAATGACAAGGATTCTAAGGGTTACCAACTGTAGTTTAGGTTTAGTTTAGAGATACAGCGGAGAAACAGGCCCTTCGGCCCACCGAGTCTGCACCATCCAGCGATCCCCGCATATTAACACACTATGGCCAATTTGCACTTATACCAAACCAATTAACCTACAAACCTGTACGTCTTTGGAGTGTGGGAGGAAACCGAAGATCTCGGAGAAATCCCACGCAGTCACGGGGTGAACATGCAAACTCCGTACAGACAGCACCCTGTGGTAGTCAGGATCGAACTCGGATCTCCGGCGCTATAAGCGCTGTAAGGCAGCAACTCTACCGCTGCGCCACCGTGTACATTCCTGAGCCGCGACATCTGGCGAATCTGTCCTGCCAGTGGAATATGATGGAGGAGTAAGTGACATCATCTACAAGGTATGATTCTGTGAGTACAGCTATAAAAACATAGACCATAGACCAGTGCAGCACAGCAACAGGCTCTTCGGCCCACAAGGTGCATGCTAAATATGATGCAACATTGAACTATTATGCTGAGAGAATGGAGCGGCTGGTCTTGTACACTCTGGAATTTAGAAGGATGTGAGGGATTCTTATTGAAACATATAAGATTATTAAGGTTTGGACACGCTAGAGGCAGGAAACATGTTCCCAGTATTTGGGGAGTCCAGAACCAGGGGCCACAGTTTAAGAGTAGAAACATAGAAACATAGAAAATAGGTGCAGGAGTAGGCCATTCGGCCCTTCGAGCCTGCACCGCCATTCAATATGATCATGGCTGATCATCCAACTCAGTATCCCGTACCTGCCTTCTCTCCATTTAGCCACAAGGGCGACATGGTCTTGTACCCTCTGGAATTTAATATAAGCCAATAATAAATCAACTACAGTCTGTGGCAAACATAGCTGCAACAAGTGCTGTACACCACTCTCTGTGTAAAAAATGTTAATTTTCTCCAAAAATAACAGTCCTAAAAGATTTCCCCTTTATCCATGTAAACTGTGACCCCTTGTTCTGGACTTCCCCAACATCGGGAACAATCTTCCTGCATCTAGCCTGTCCAACCGGAGTACAGAATTTTGTAACGTTCTATAAGATCCCCCCTCAATCTTCTAAATTCTAACGATTACAAGCCTAGTCTATTCAGTCTTTCTTCATATGAAAGTCCTGACATCCCAGGAATCAGTCTGGTGAACCTTCTCTGTGCCCCCTCTATGGCAAGAATGTCCTTCTTCAGATTCAAGAGAGAACTAGATAGGGCTCTTAAAGATAGTGTAGTCGGGAGATATGGGGCGAAGGCAGGAACTGGGTACTGATTGTGGATGATCAGCCGTGATCACATTGAATGGCAGTGCTGGCTCGAAGGGCCGGATGGCCTACTCCTACACCTATTGTCTATTGTTTATTGTCTATTCTCTGCCTGCACATGATCCACATCCTTCCATTCCCTGCATGACCGTGTGTCTACCCCAAAGCCTCTTGTGCTACAATTGCATCTTCCTCCTCCGTCAGCCCTTGTACGGCATTCCATGTACCCACTATTCTCTCAGAAAGATTGCAGCAGGGTCTGGATCGATTGGCCGGGTGGGCTGAGGAATGGTTGATGGAATTTAATACAGAGAAATGTGAGGTGTTGCATATTGAGAAGTCTAACATGGGCAGGACCTACACAGTGAATGGTAGGCCTCTGGGGAGTGTTGTAAAGCAGAGGGATCTAGGAGTACAGATGCATGGTTCCTTGAAGGTGGAGTCACAGGTAGATAAGGTGGTTAAAAAGGTGTTTGGCACATTGGCCTTCATCAGTCAGAGTATTGAGTATAGAAGTTGGGAGGTCATGTTGCAATTGTATAAAACGTTGATGAGGCCGCATTTAGAATATCGTGTTCAGTTCTGGGCACCATGTTATAGGAAGATGTTGACAAGCTGGACAGGGTTCAGAGAAGATTCATGAGAGGAATAGATCGGGTAGATGCAGAGAGTCTCTTGCCCAGAGTAGGTGAATCGAGGGCGAGAGGACATAGGTTTAAAGTGAAGGGGAAAAAATATAATAGGAATCTGAGGGGTAACTTTAAGACAAAGGGTGGTGGGTGTATGGAACAAGCTGCCAGAGGAGGTAGTTGAGGCTGGAACTATCCCAACATTTAAGAAACAGTTAGACAGTAACATGGATAGGACAGGTTTGGAGGGATATGGACCAAACGCAGGCAGGTGTGACTAGTGTGGGCAAGTTGGGCCGGAGGACATGTTTCCACACTGCATCACTCTACAATACAATACAACACAATTTTATTTGTCATTGAACCTGGTTGAGGTCCAAATGAAATATTGTCTATGGCTCTATAACTCTATAAGTGGTGCAAGACAAAGTCCGATTGGACTTGACTGGTTATTATCATAAAAAAACACAATGAAAATGTTATATATCTGTCTGTTTGCCCCTGTGAAATGAATGCATTGTCATGCCATTTATTTTTGGTTATATTTTAGTACCTGTGTGATTTTACAAAACACAAGGCTAATATCAATACTGTAATACAACAATTCTAATAACACATTTCAAAATTAACTTTAAATAATTAAATTACATAAAACACAGAACATAACACAGGCACAGGCCCAGGCCCAGGCCCTTTGGCCCTGCTGTTATCAGGCAACTAAATGGGGTGGAAGATTGCAGCCTTCATGTGACTAATGCAATCAACCCAGCGAGCACAATCAAATAAGATCAAATAGAACAAGTTGTCCTACAACTTTAGGCTGTGCACGCCATACACAAGAAGAAGAAGAAGATGGGAACTGAACCACCCTAATAACAACTAGAGAGCAGTCCTGAGCTACTATCTACCTCATTGGAGAACCTTAGACTATCTTTGATTGGACTTTACTGGACTTTATCTTGCACTAAACGTTATTCACATTATTCCCTTTATCGTGTATCTGTACACTGTGGATGGCTCGACTGACTGGTTAGCACGCAACTAAAGCTTTTCACTGTACCTTGATACACGTGACAATAAACTAAACTCAACAATGTCTGTGCTGAACATGATGCCAAGACTGACTTATCTGCCCTCACATAAACCATATCCTTCAATTCCCATCCTGCCCATGTGCCTGGAGTTTTATTCAGACTACCTTTGTCGAAGACTTCTAGCTTGTTTGTTATTTTACTGCAAACTGCTCGCAGTACCATAGGTCAAATAAATATTTAACCATTGTTGAATGACATTAGCAATTTTGCATGGCACAATGCAACGATACATCACTGGGTAATAATATGTTCATGCCAACCGTGCAAGCACAGGAATCATGTGATGTACAGAATTGATCAGCTGTGTTATCTGGAGGGTTATCATGACTTCCTTGCATTGCACAGATGCCCACTGTTAATGTAGGGGTAGTGAACTAGTAGAAGTCATTCTGGTAACAATAATAAAGCTTGGTTTAGTTCAGTTTAGTTTAGTTTAGTTTAGTTTAGTTTAGTTTCATTTAGAGATACTGCATGGAAACAGGCCCTTCAGCCCACCGAGTTTGCACCCCACCCCAATAGGGGCACAGTGTGGATTTTATAGTTGAGCACACAGTTGAACACACAGGGCAGGAATCAATTTCAATCTCCCAGTTGCTAAACAATTTTACTCCCCCTCCCATTCCCACACTGACCTTTCTGTCCTGGGCCTCCTCCGCTGTCTGAGTGAGGCCACACGCAAATTGGAGGAACAGCACCTCATATTTCGCTTGGACAGCTTACAACACAACGCTTTCAATATTGATTTCTCTAACTTTTGAGTAACCCTTGCTTTCCCTCTCTCTCCATCCCTTCCACACCCTAGTTCTCCGACTAGTTTCGCTGTCCTCCTGATTAATGTTACTGATTGTATGCCTCATAGTCACCTCCCCTCAGCCAACCATTGCACATTTCCTTTGTTCACCGTCTGCTTTGATCTGTCCTTTTCACACCTTACCCTTCCATATCTCTAGTTTCCCTCTCAGTCTGAAGAAGGGTCTCGACCCGAAACGTCACCCATTCCTTCTCTCCAGAGAAGCTGCCTGTCCTGCTAAGTTACTCCAGCATTTAGTCTCTATCAATTGGGACATCCAAGAAGCTGCAACACAATATGATGTACACACTGCCCCATAAAACCTGGGAGAAAATGTATTCAAAAGTAACATACTTTAATACATTTGGCAAGAAAAGACAGGGAGGATTAGTCAGAGAGACCAATATCGCAGTTTGGGCAAATGGCCCATGATTGTGTTCCATGGTGGCCTGCAACATGTATCATATTCACAGAAATGGATATCTTTCTCAATGTATCTTATGCACACTTGTAAGGCACTCCTTTAAGATGCAAAATACAATTGAACAAGTTACCGTGCCTGCTGCACCTTCCAAAGGCACCTTGACCTCATGGTCCATGCAAAACAATCTAATTGCGTGGCATGTAACCTGATGCTCAGATTGTTGCGGAGGTTGTCTGTCATTGTGCAATTGCTCCATGCAACTTTCAGCATTCCAACACTACTTAGACGCTTGTAAAACAGAATATCACAGAAGCACAAGAACAGGAGGAAGTCATTTTGCCCTTGAGACTAAGGAGAGAATCTAACATTTACCTTGAATGTTTCTTGACTTTTGAGTGTCCCAAAGCACATTATACTCAATTAAGTACTTGAGGGGTAATCATTTGTGTTGTGATTCTACATTCAATTAGACTGTGTAGGAAGGAACTTCTTCTTCTTGCGTATGGCGTGCACAGCCTAAATTTGTAGGTCAATTTGGTCTATTTGTTTCTGCACGTCAGGTTGATTGCATTAGTCGAAACAGGTTGGACCCCGTGAAGGTTGCAATCTCCCAACCCAGGAAGGAACTGCAGATGCTGGTTTATATGGAAGATTGGTTTATATTTGGTCAGAGCCTCAGAATTAAAGGACGTTCTTTTAGGAAGGAGATGAGGAGAAATTTCTGTAGTCAGAGGGTGGTGAATCTGTGAAATTCTTTACCATGAAGGCTGAAGAGACTAAGTCAGTGGATATTTTTAAGGCAGAGATAGATAGATTGTCGATTAGTACGGGTGTCAGAGGTTATGGGGAGAAGGCAGGTGAATGGGGATAGGAGGGAGAGATAGATCAGCCATGATTGAATGGCGTAGACTTGATGGGCCAAATGGCCTTAAGGGCGTGCCCCATTTTCACGACCTAATTCACAACATCTGCCGAGTTTGCACTTGACTCATACTCGCAGCATGGTCGTCACGAGGTTGTAGGAGGTCGTAGGTAGGTCGTAGGTAGGTCGTAGGTACTCGTGGCATCAAGTAGGGCGGGGCGTTTTTCTAGCCTGATGAAAAATGTCCACGAGTAAAAAAGGTTGTGAATTAGGTCGTGAAAGTGGGACAGGCCCTTAATTCTGCTCCTATCACATGTCCTTATGACCGTATGCATCTGAAGAGGGGGTTCCAACCCGAAATGCCATATGTTCCTTTTCTGCAAGTTTGCATCATTGAAATACTGTAGCTGTTCAAATCTTATTCTGACTTGCTGAATTGCTTCAGCACTTTGAGCCTATCTTCAATTAGAGTTTGTCTCATAAGTATGTATCAACTGCATTTATCCAGTTTCAAAAAAGTTCTGGAGTAACTCACCGGGTCAGATAGCAACTTTGGAGAACATTGATAGGTGACAGAAGGATGTTGACCCAAAATGTCACCTAGCCATGCCTTGCAGAGATGCTACATGACCTAAGTGCAGAGTTAGGCCATTTGGCCCATCCAGTTTACTCTGCCATTCAATCGTGGTTGATCGATCTTTACCTCTAATCCCCATTCTCTTGCCTTCTCCCAAAACCCTTGACACCCTTACAGATGGGATGTGACCATTCCCTGCATAAGACTAGGTACAACTGAACTGGGAAATCCATCCTCAGTTAGCTGTGCTAAACATGCCATGCAGTAGTTTCGTTTTTAGTTTAGTTTAGAGATACAACATGGGAACAGGCCCTTCAGCACACTGAGTCCGCACTGACCTGCGATCCCCGCACATAGACACTATCTGACACACACTGGGGATAATTTACAATTTTACCAAGCCTATTAGCCTACAAACCTGTTTGTTGGAGTGTGGGAGGAAACCGGAGATCCCGGAGAAAACCCATGCAGGTCATGGGGAGAAGGTACAAACTCCCTACAAACAGAACCCGCGGTCAGGATCGAACCGGGGTCTCTGGCGCTGTAAGGCAGCAACCCTACCGTGGCACTGATACAAAACAATGTGTTGTATTCTGCTTCCGTAAGTTAGCACCATTGAAATACTGTAGCTATTCAAACCTCATTCCAAAAAACATTATTGCTGCGTTGTAATGGGCTGAATGTCGCCAACAAGAAACACATTACTGTGGACAATTCTCTCCCAATTGGATGGTAATTATTGTAATTCCAAGAATATTGAATTAGCCTTATGTAGGGAGGAAGTGCAGGTGCTGGTTTAAACTGAAGGAAGACACAACAAGCTGGAGTATTACCCTTGGTTGCTTAGTTTTTCGAGATGTGGTCTGGCACCTCGTGATTCTTCCACATGTAGCCTTAAATGCCCATACTCTTACGTAATCTCCGGATACCATTAAGCAAACAACTTGCATATTTTCGTGTTCACATTCCTCCTCCATTCGTTTACCCATTCATTGTGTTTGCCAATGTTTCTTTATAATTTCTACCAGACGCTAATTCCATTTGCTTGCATTAAGGCAGTATTTTACCAATTCCTTGAGCAAAACATTAAGTGCTGGAGGAACATAAGGCTGTGGAGGCCACGTCAGGGGATATTTTTAAGGCAGAGATAGATAGATACTTGATTAGTACTGGTGTCAGGGGTTATGGGGAGAATGCAGAAGAATGAGGTTATGAGGGAGAGATAGATCAGCCATGATCGAATGGCGTAGACTTGATGGGCCAAATGGCCTAATTCTACTCCTATCATATGTCCTTATGACCTTATGCACCTGAAGAGGGGTTCCAACCCGAAATGTCATATGTTCCTTTTCTGCAAGTTTGCATCATTGTGATAGATCAGCTATGATTGAATGGTGGAGTAGACTTGATGGGCCGAATGGCTGAATTCTAATAAGGTCATAAGGTCATTCCTAATGACCTTATGACCTTAGAACATGCTGGCAGAAGTGCTGGGGGATTTTGAACGGGGCCCGTCATTCGATGTTTTGCTTGCTTCCAGCACTTCAAATACAAAAGCTGAGCACTAGGAATGAAAGGACTCGGAGATGGTTTATGTCAGACCAGGTTGGGATGTATGTAATATAAATGTCAACTAGAAGTATGAATGATTGAAACCAAGCATAGGTCAAAGGCAAGTGATGAATTGCAATTGTGGTCCAAACATAATCTGGGATGATGTACAACTTCCACGTATTAACTAGGAGTTTGCCTACATAGTTTCACTCAACTCACCTGGTATACAAACCCCTGTGCACCTTAAGCCAGCTATCCTTTACTGCTGAGACCTCAGTCCAGCCCACTTGTCAGATTTTAATGAAACTTGCATCTCCAAATCCCATGGGTCATGATGTCATAAGTGATAGGAGCAGAATTGGCCATTCGGCCCATCAAGTTTACTCCGGCATTCAATCATGGCTGATCATATCTCTCATATAACCCATTCTCCTGCCTTCTCCCCATAACCCCTGACACCCGGACTAATCAAGAGTCTATCTATCTATGCTTTAAAAAAAATCCAATTAAATATCCATGGGTATCTTTGCTGCTGGAATTGGCAGATAATCAGAAACTCATTTTAATTGTGTTGCACTGTCAAAAATCAACGCAAACTGTTCTATCTCTTAATCTGTCCATTAAACTCAGTGCCGTTGGCTTCAATATCCTTGAAGTTTCCTTCATGTTGTCTTTTGCACCTCAATATTTTCATCATTTCCCTTCGTTCTTTTTATACCTACCATAATCGGACTTTCCACTGTTACTTGCAACATATGTGTTCAGTTTACTTTACAGGTACAGTGAAAAAGCTTTTGTTGTGTGCTAACCACTCAGCAGAAAGATAATACCATCATCTACAGAGGAGATTTACTAGAATGTTGCCTGGGTTTCAGCAACTAAGTTACAGAGAAAGGTTGAACAAGTTAGGGCTTTATTCTTTGGAGCGCAGAAGGTTAAGGGGGGACTTGATAGAGGTTTTTAAAATGATGAGAGGGATAGACAGAGTTGACGTGGAAAAGCTTTTCCCACTGAGAGTAGGGAAGATTCAAACAAGGGGGCATGACATGAGAATTAAGGGACTGAAGTTTAGGGGTAACATGAGGGGGAACTTCTTTACTCAGAGAGTGGTAGCTGTGTGGAATGAGCTTCCAGTGAAGGTGGTGGAGGCAGGTTCGTTTTTATCATTTAAAAATAAATTGGATAGTTATATGGATGGGAAGGGAATGGAGGGTTATGGTCTGAGCGCAGGTATATGGGACTAGGGGAGATTATGTGTTCGGCACGGACTAGAAGGGTCGAGATGGCCTGTTTCCGTGCTGTAATTGTTATATGGTTATATGGTTATATGGTTATATCTAAAAAAAATTAAAAATTATTAAAATGTAATAAAAATGTTTTTCATTTTAGTGATAAAAAATAAAATAAGGGCCTTTTCATTTGATAATGTCTCTTATTCCATTCCTTTTCCTGCCTGTTTAACTGCGCAGTCACACACAAGAGAGGCAGTAACATGTGTGGGTGAAGTGTAGAACAAAGGCAGATCACATTCCAAACCTTGTTTCCAGGTATTAAGTAACAATTATTTAAAATAATCCTCCTCTCTTTGTTAAAATGGAATTGAAGTTATCAAATCTCCACGGCACTAGAATGCAGGCACAATAATAATCTACTTACATTGAGCAGCGGATCCTTTGTGAATGAACAATAGATGCATTTAGAGTTTGCAATCTCCATTGTGCTTTGCATGAAAATCTCCGTATCCCGAGGTGTGCAGTTGGTGCACAATTCGGTGAATTTAAAGAAGCGAGCACTCCTTTTATATTCGCAAACAATAGGCGCTTCAGATAAATAATTAAAGTAAAAGAGATAATTATTGCTGATGGTAGACAAAAATGCTGGAGAAACTCGTCCGGGTGAGGCAGCATCTATGGAGCGAAGGAATAGGTGACGTTTCGGGTCGAAACGTCACCTATTCCTTCGCTCCATAGATGCTGCCTCACCCGCTGATTGGCTCCAGCATTTTTGTCAACCTTTGACTTTTCCAGTGTCTGCAGTTCTTTCTTAAACAGACTTGCTGATGGGTGCTTTTAAATTTAATTACATTTCTTAGTTTTTTTTTTAAATTAGGGATACTGCGCGGAAACAGGCCCTTGGGCCCACCGAGTCTGCGCCGACCAACAATCACCCTGCTGTACACTAGTTATCCCATCCTACACACGAGGGGGGGGGGGGCAATTTACAGAAGCCAATTAGCTTACAAACCTGCGCGTCTTTGGAATGTGAGAAAAACCATAGCAACCGGAGAGAACCCACGTGCAAACTCCACCCAGACAGCACCCAGAGTCAGGATCGAACCCGGCGTCCCTCGTGTTGTAAGGCAGCATTTCTGCCGTTGCACCACTGTGCCGCCCTTAATTTTATTTGATACCACCTTTGAGTTACAGGCCATTTTATGAGCATTCGGAGAAACCCATTATCATATTTCACCCCCCCTCCCTCTCTTACTCGCCCTCAAACATCTCAATTACCCAATTTCAATTTAGAAATGAATAAGAACTCTTCTTTCCCCCAAATTAGTTCCACTTTATAATCCCACAAGGAGCCTTAAAGTATGGAAATAATGTACTACAGATGCTGGTTTACACAAAAGGACATAAAGTTCTGGCGTTACTCAGCATCAGAAAAAAACCACAAAGTGCTGGAGTTACCAGGAGCTTTAATGAGTGCATTAAAATAATATTGGGACTAGAGTAGATGGTGCATCGTGTTTGGCATGGGCGAGTTGGACCGAAGGGCCTGTTTCAGTGCTGCACTCTAATACTCTCATCCAGACCTTTTTTGATACTGTTTGTCATTTGGTTCAGAACTTCAACTGAGAGCTGTGAGGAGGCACTCGTCAAATCTCACTGCCAAGAAGGACGATGAGAAGTGGAAGCTCTCATTTACTTTAGATTAGATTTTGGAGATACACATCGTGGAAATGGACCATTCGGTCCACCAGGTCCATACCGAACAGCGATCATGTCGACTAGCACTATCCTACAGATAGACACCAAAAGCTGGAGTAACTCAGCATCGGGGCAGATGGTCCAGGACAGGCAGCATCTCTGGAGAGAAGAAATGGTGACGTTTCGGGTTGAGACCCTTCTTCAGACCCCCACACTATCCTACACACTAGGGATAAATTACAATTTTTCCCGAAGCCAATTAATATACAAACCAGTGTGTCTTTGGAGTGTGGGGAGAAACAGGAGCACCTGGAAAAACGTATGCAGTCACAGAGAGAACGTACCATCTCCGTACAGATTGCTCCAATAGTCAGGATCGGTCTATGGCGCCATAAGACAACATTTTAACCTCTGCACCACTGTGCTGCCCAATTTCCTTATTTTTCTGTCCTTGGCAAAGGAGCTTTTAGAACTCTCACTGAGTTACTCCAGTTTGAGAATAAGGGGTTGTTAATCCTGGCTAAATTGAACCAGCTAGGACTTCAAAATGGGATTAAGTTTCAGGGTTGCTGGGAGATTTGGTCAAATTGGAATTACTCTCTGCAGAGCTGGGACAGGCTGCGAAGAGGTTCCAGAGTGTCTGGAGCTTAGATACAATTTGCAAGCAAAGAATGGGTAGCCCTGCAAACCCTGTCAATCTAGTGCAAAATGCATAGAATGGATTGGATGGCTGCAAACCAGACATACACCTTATAAATAGTTGTAACTAATGTTGCAGTCAGTAACAATCGATATCTGTAATTGGGTGATTAAAAGACCACCGCCTATGTGGTTCAGCCCCTCAAGGTCCCGGGACATATAAATGTCCGTGATCAGCGTCGATCTTCTGGAAGAGCGCTCAGGACCGCGTACCCTTCTGGAGTGCCTCTGTCTGAGCGAGACCTAGAGGGCTTGAACAGGCAGATGCAAGGATCAAACCCGCGGTGGGATAAGTACAGTGTGTGATTTGTGATGCGCTTTTGGTAAAATAAAATGTAGTTGATTCAAGTGCTTGATTCAGTGTTTTTACTGAAACTAGGCTGGAGAGAAGCTTAGGAATGAGCAATTATTAGGGTAAACCATTTAGAGGAAACACTTTTTCACACAGAGAGTTGTGAGCCTGTGGAATTCTCTGCCTCAGAGGGTGGTGGAGGCCAGTTCTCTGGTAGCTTCAAGAGAGAGTTAGATAGGGCTCTTGAAGATAGTGGAGTCAGGGGATATGGGGAGAAGGCAGGAACGGGGTACTGATTGTAGATGATCAGCCATGATCACATTGAATGGCGGTGCTGGCTTGTAGGGCTGAATGGCCTACTCCTGCACCTATTGTCTATTGTCTTTTTGTGCACTTCTTTAGACGGATGGGCCATTAGTTCAAAGAAGGGTCCCGACCTGAAACATCATCTGTTCATTTCCTTCCACGATTGCTACATATCCCGTTAAGTACCTCCATCGCTTTGTTCTTTTCACATCCTGAAAGCTCAGTTGTTTGTTAATGGGCACATATATCTTGGATTTAACATGCATCAGTGGGTAGTCTTATGAAAGTTATTTTCATCAATGCACAAATTAGATAGTG
The DNA here is from genome assembly GCF_028641065.1 of Leucoraja erinaceus. Classification (NCBI taxonomy): domain Eukaryota; kingdom Metazoa; phylum Chordata; class Chondrichthyes; order Rajiformes; family Rajidae; genus Leucoraja; species Leucoraja erinaceus. The sequence goes on along the minus strand of NC_073379.1, from coordinate 2,241,522 downwards.
TGTTCTAATCTGTGAGTCATTCTTCCTGAGATCTGTGCTTCATGAGGTGACATGGAATAACATTGGCAGCCTGCAGTTACAATGGCAATAAGCCAAGCAAGACACACGTCTATCTATGGCAAGTCATTTATATGTATCTTGCGTATCTTTATATGTCTTCTCGCGAAAATATATTATTCTATTCTTTAAAAAAACGTTTGGAGTGGTTGGGTAATTGTTGTACATCTCCATGCGAGCATTTCATAAATACAATCAAAAATGAAGTAAGGTCATAAGGAATAGGAGTAGAAGTAGGCCATTCGGCCCATTAAGTCTACTCCGCCATTCTATCATGGCTGATCTATCTCTCCCTCCTAACCCCATTCTCCTGCCCCAAAACCTCTGACACCTGTACTAACCAAGAATATTTTGAAACTGTCTGAAACTGAAAAGCAGGAGGTCACTCAAAGAAAGGGTGTTTACCTTAACAGAATGGAAAAAATTATAACGTATTCTGGATGGATTACTTCTTTGTACTTTCATTTTCATTCACACGTCTATGGAACGAACTGCCAGAGGGAGTAGTCAGGGCAGGTACTCTAACAACATGTTAAAGACTGCGTCTGGGGAAGGTTTTTGACTCGAAATGTCACCTGTTCCTTTTCTCCAGAGAATGAGTTACTCCAGCATTTTGTGTCTATTTAAAAGACATTTGTAGGGAATATGGGCCAAACGTGGGCATGTTGGACCAGTGTAGATGTGGCATCTTGGTCGCTTGGGCAAGTTGGGCCAAAGGGCGTGTTCCTATGCTGAATGGTTCTTTGACTCTAAAGGGGCTGTCCCACTGTTAGAGCTAATTCAAGAGCTCTCCTGAGTTAAAAAAAAAATCAAACTCATGGTAAGTAGGTAGAATGTATGTCGGATTTCGGGATGTCTCTTAGCGGCTCATAATGCTAACGGCAGGTACTCGGGAAACGAGGTAAGCTCTGGAAGACTCGTGAAGATTTTTTCAACATGTTTAAAAATGTCCACGAGAGCCCCGAGTACCTACGAGCGGCTATTACCGTAATTCTCCGAGTTCGAATCAGGGGAATCTCGGGAGAACTCTTGAATTAGCTCGTACAGTGGGACAGCACCCTGAGTCTTCTTAATACCACATAATATGGCTGATCAAGAAGGCTTTTAAAATATTGCCTTCCTAATTTTCACATCCGAAATGTCAGTTAATTATTAATGTGATATATATTTTATAGACATAACTTCATCGCAATATTGTGATGATCTCTGAACCAGGTTACGTGTAACCAAGGCATTTGACTCTTCAACACATGAATCATGTAATTCTATGTAATGCCTGCATTCAGTTTGCTGCAGAGTGATGGGAGACTAATCTCTACTTAAAGACTAAAATTAAAAAGCAAAAATCTGCAGATGACGGTAAAACCATTAATTGTTTTGAAGAAAACAATTATTAAAGAAACACGTAAATATTAACAATGTTAAAAAAGAATAAACTGATTTATAGATAGTTTAGTTTTCTCTTGGGATCCCCAATGAAACCGGTGGAGTCTCAGATCCTATTCACAAGATTCGATGAATGATTCCCCGATACGTTATTGTCACATGTAGCGAGATACAGTGAAACGCTTTGTTTCTTTGTTCCGGGCGGATCCACGCCAGCTTCCCTGTCGATCTCGGAAGCTCCCCACCGGGCCCCTGCTTCATTCTCCGAGACCCACAGCCAGGCCCCTCCTTCGTTCTCAGCTGCCCCCAGCCGGGTCCACCTACACCCCCGACAGTCCACCTCTCTCTCGGCACCCCCGGCGATTTACCTCGCCCTCGACGGTCCACCTCATTCTTGACTATCCCCCTTCTCCCTCGGCGGTCCCCCCTCGCTCTCGACACTCAAGAATCATGAATGCTGGGTTTAAATCCTGGAACTCCCCCCAGGACAGCCGGGGTTATAATCACGTTAAAAACTCCAGTGGTTCAAAACAATAACACATCACTGCCTTCTCTGAGGCATTCACAGATGGCCAATACAGACAGACACAAAATGAGTCTATATTTGCTATATTTAAGAGGGTTAGATGTGGCCCTTGTGGCGAAAGAGATCAGGGGGTATGGAGAGAAGGCAGGTACAGGATACTGAGTTGGATGATCAGCCATGATCATATTGAATGGCGGTGCAGGCTCGAAGGGCCGAATGGCCTACTCCTGCTCCTATTTTCTATGTTTCTATGTATTCACTGGAGTTTAGAAGGATGAGGGGGGATCTTATAGAAACATATAAAATTATAAAAGGACTGGACAAGCTAGATGCAGGAAAAATGTTCGCAATGTTGGTTGAGTCCAGAACCAGGGGCCACAGTCTTAGAATAAAGGGGAGGTCATTTAAGACTGAGGTGAGAAAAAACTTTTTCACCCAGGGAGTTGTGAATTTATGGAATTCCCTGCCACAGAGGGCAGTGGAGGCCAAATCACTGGATGGATTTAAGAGAGAGTTAGATAGAGCTCCAGGGGCTAGTGGAGTCAAGGGATATGGGGAGAAGGCAGGCACGGGTTATTGATAGGGGACGATCAGCCATGATCACAATGAATGGTGGTGCTGGCTCGAAGGGCCGAATGGCCTCCTCCTGCACCTATTTTCTATGTTTCTATGTTTCTATGAGTAACTCAGCGGGATCGGGAGCATCTCTGGAGAGAAGGAATGGGTGGCGTTTCAAGTCGAGACCCTTCTCCAGACTGAAATTTAAAATATTTTAATATATTTAACCTATTCTTTTCTGGTCAATACAGATGCTGGCCTTGACACCAAGGCCAGATCGAAAAGAAGTAAATGAAGAGGAAAATGTTATTGCGTACATTTGAATGCCACTGAGAACGAAACGGGACCTGGCATTTCAAATAGATATCTGTTACAGAATGAGGTCAGAAATTTGTTCTTAAGATCATGTTATAAAAAGGACCAATGAACATTGTTTTAAAAAGACCCTTGGACAGGCACGGTGGATAGGAATGCTTCAGAGGGATAGACAGAGTTGACGTGGAAAAGCTTTTCCCACTGAGAGTAGGGAAGATTCAAACAAGGGGACATGACTTGAGAATTAAGGGACTGAAGTTTAGGGGTAACATGAGGGGGAACTTCTTTACTCAGAGAGTGGTAGCTGTGTGGAATGAGCTTCCAGTGAAGGTGGTGGAGGCAGGTTCGTTTTTATCATTTAAAAATAAAATGGATAGTTATATGGATGGGAAGGGAATGGAGGGTTATGGTCTGAGCGCAGGTACATGGGACTAGGGGAGAATAAGTGTTCGGCACGGACTAGAAGGGTCGAGATGGCCTGTTTCCGTGCTGTAATTGTTATATGGTTATATTATATGGTTATAGGCAAATGGGACCAGCCTAGATGGGGCTGGTCTCCTAGTTGGCATGGAGAAAGTCATAGTCAGAGTCCTATCACAAGGAAACAGGCCTTTCGGCCCATCTTGTCCACGCCAACCAACATATCCCATCTACACTAGTCTCACCTACCTGCATTTGGCTCATATCCCTCTAAACTTATCCTATCCATATACCTGTCTGGATGTCTCTTAAACGTTGCAATAGTACCTGCCTCAACTACCATTTTCGGCAGCTCGTTCCATGCACCCACCACCCTTTGTGAGAAAAAGTTGCCCCTCGAGTACCTATTAAATCTTTCCCCTCTCACCTTAAACCTATGTCCTTTGGTTCTCGATTCCCAAAAGACCTGTTTCCATGCTGTAAGCTGAAGGGCCTGATGCAATGCTTTCGGACTTTTGTGGCAAAATCCTGGAAGTATTGAAAAATAATCTATTTTTACTCTGCTGCCAATGTATTCCCTCCTCTGCGATTCCTTCCATCAGCTAATTAACTTGAGTGCTCAACAAAAACACAATTTCAAATAATTTCTACTTAGAACATTGTTGATTTTATTTATTTTAATACCACAGAGCAAAAACGCTCTTGGTTCCAAATGGCTCACGTTGAACCTTTTTATTCATTACACCGATGATATTTATTTTGGCAATTCTTTTTATACACAGTCCCACATTTTTTTTTTTTAATTTACACTGTACATACAGTCATTCTACATTTGACATGCCCTTTCACAAGTATAGACACAACTTAGGAGATCAACGATCAACGATCAACACACTGTAGATCTAGTGTACTGAAATCCAATTGATTAGTTGCAGCATACAAGCAATATTCATCCCAGTTTTTGGATAACATTAACAGAAAGATAAAGGAAAAATTATACACAAGCAGCTGACACACAAGAGCAAGCGTATAGAGTAGATGAGCGGTGGGGTTTATTTTGCCCAAACCTGACTATGAACAGATGCATTGCAGTCAGGGACATCGCCAACATTAAGAACAGGAGAGTCAAATATAGTACTTTTTAAATTAAGGTAATAGATATTCTTAAGCCCCTTAAATCATCTGTTTTGTGTCTGTAATACTGGTTACATACTGGTCCAATAGGTTATAGTTACGTGTGTGGTATTCTTTAATATTATACCATTAGAAAGAATACAAGGACAATACATATTGGAGCCTCATCCACCATTGATCGTAAAATGGAACAACATTAGTCAATTTCAGTCAAAGTTAAACAAAATCGTAGCAGTGCAAGGCTATTGCTGGAAGCAATACCCAACTTGATCTCAAAGTTTGCAAATAACCATACATAATACTTTACAATCATTATAAATTCTATCAAATGTAATCTGGTCGAGTTATCATAAAATAATGTTGTTTTATTAATCCATATCACAGTGACATCATATCCATAAAATAGCATGAAGACAAACTGTACAATAATATGAAAGAAATCAGAACATTATGATTGAAAATTGGACAACTCTATGCCTGGGAGCATTCAAACTTGATTTATTTGATCACCCATGCAAATGAGAAACATAACTTGTTTAATTGCTTCAACAGTGTCTTCTTTGGAGGCTCCCCCCGTGAATGGTCTAACACACAGTGTCACGGACTGATGAGGCCGATCATCCATTTCCACAGTTTACTTTCAGCTTTTCATTTAAAACGTGTCATCAATGGAGTTTATTCACTGGAGTTTAGAAGGACGAGGGGATATCTTATAGAAACATATAAAAATTATAAATGGACTGGACAAGCTAGATGCAGGAAAAATGTTCCCTATGTTGGGTGAGTCCAGAACCAGGGGCCACAGTCTCAGAATAAAGGGGAGGTCATTCAAGACTGAGGTGAGAAAAAACTTTTTCTCCCAGAGAGTTGTAAATTTATGGAATTCCCTGCCACAGAGGGCAGTGGAGGCCAAGTCACTGGATGGATTTAATAGAAAGTTAGATAGAGCGCTAGGGGCTAGTGGAGTCAAGGGTTATATGGGGAGAAGGCAGGCACGGGTTATTGATAGGGGACGATCAGCCATGATCACAATGAATGGCGGTGCAGGCTCGAAGGGCAGAATGGCCTCCTCCTGCACCTATTTTCTATTTTCTATGTTTCTATGTTTCTATGATGGCATGAGCTGAAAGTTACTGAAAGTGGGGAGCAGATGGAGAAGGGGCAAATTGGTTTCATCGTGTGTTAATTTTGATGGCACCATTGGCGTAAAAACAGTTGTGTGCAAGCCTAGCGACTGATCATTATCCATTGTTAATCAAGGTTTGTTGACTTGCTTAAATATATAATCAATCGCTCAAAGACACTGCTTATTTAAAAAAAAATACTGAGGCTGCAGGGAAAATATTTCAGAATCATAGAAGTGTTATGGCACAGAATGGGTTTATTCAGCCCATCAAGTCTAAACCACCATTCCCATCAATACCATTTCCTCAGTCTTTCCATATATTTTGCAAATTATTCTCTTCCCTATTCTCTCTGAAAACTCTGCGTGATATTGCCCTTTCTTGATAAAGCCTCTGATTGATTCTGGTTTCACCACCGGTAAAGATAGCGAGTTCCAGATCAGAACAAGTCTTGGTATTAAAAACATTCCTTACTTCCCACATATTTTGCCTATATATTCTCTTCTTTTCTTCCCAGTCCTCTTTAAAAACTCTGAATGATTCAGCTTTCTCCATCCGTAAAGGTAGTGAGTTTCAATTCAGATGCAGCCTCTGCATTAAAAAATTCTGGGCGTATCTCTGGCTTTCCATAGGCAACTTTTAAATCTGTGCCCATAGCTTCTTGCAACTTGTACTTCTTGGAGTAACTTCCCTCATTTTACCTTGTCTAAATCCATCATGATTCTATGCACTTCCAACAAAGGTCCTCTCAAAGTTCTTGGCTCCAAGGGGAATCTTCCCGCCTGTTGCTGGAATCCCTCATCACTAAAGATGTGATGGTTGTGCGAGAGTCAGGGAGGGATGGTTTGATTCACAGGACAATGGGGAGATTGGGAGGTATCTTGTATCGTTGCAATGTTAAAGGGAGTCGCAGCATTGTCGTGTAAGAAAATGTAAAACTATAATACTTTAACCTGAACATTGGATCAACCTAAATGTTAGCGTTTCATTCCAACTGAAGAAGTTCCGCCATTTCTTGAAGTCAAATGTTCATTCATGATCAGTGAGATATTGATCCCAGTGCCATACAGTTTTTATATTAAAGATGGCAAGAAAACAACACTTGATGGGACAAACAGGAATTAAAAGAGTGGTATATACATGTATGTATTTATTTAGAAGCTGAGTTATAGCGCAACATTTTTAAATGTATTCATTTTTCAGGTAATCATGAGGTAACCTGTGTTTAGAATGTCCTAGTTTGACTTTAGAACGTGGTTATATTACAAGATCACAGGGGGTGCGTTTCACTTCTGGATAATGATCTTTGCTTTCATCATTAATGTTTTATAGTTTCAATGAGGGCCGTTGAATACATTTGCAGGCTGTCGACTATAAGTATAAATAAACAGTTATTACCTCTTCAATTAATGACACTGCTCAAAACCGAAAATATATCTCAAAGCACAGGAAAACGGAATATACATTAATTTGCTAAAACTCCACCGTTTGCGTCTTCAGTTACCAGTTGCATTACAACTTATAACAAATTGTTGTTAACCGCATCACATGATCTGCACAGTATATTTCATTTCACTTGCACTTTATGTGCAATGTAACAAATAAAACCGTATTGTATTGTATATACAGCTAGACTGTTTGGTTTTGCTTGTGTTAACACTTGCACCACATCATGTGCCTTTTCCACTAAAGGGTGAGTAGACACAAAATTACTTTCCATTAATGTACAAAAGTTGCCGTCCATCTTTTCAGCAAACGCATACAAAGTGTACCCCCCCCCACCCTCTCCCCCCACAAACGTCACACTGGAAATCGCATGCCGAACTATATTCAGAAGCTAGTAAAGTGACTGTGCTGAAGTACTTACATCTAATGTGAGATCTGTTTTACAGAGGCATTCTGATTAACAAATTCTGTTGCACTCGTGTTTTCCCCATCCCGTTATATTTGTAGAAAATGTCCTAATAATACTAATGGTAGTATTGCGTTACTCTTATCTATATACACAAGATTCATAGGCAATACCAAGAACAACCATAGGATTTTTCACTTATCCTATTGGATAGCATTGGATTTAAGTTATAAGACTCTAAATAGGTTACATATAATTTATGAATAGTTTGTCGAATGGTTATTTAGCAGTTGTAGGTCTTTATTTCTTTACTATTGATGAATCTACAAATTGCATATGCATCGTGTGTGTGAGAATCTACAGGAGCTGACTGTACAATCTTATAAATTTGTATACTACACAAATTTAATTGTTGAAATATTATACTATAGACTTTCTAAAGCGCTTTGTCCCTCTGGCCAACTAAATTCTGGCGATGACCCTGGCAGAGATAGGTTAAAGTTCACAAATGTAGAGGAACAACTGCAGTGAGTTCTCACGTTTATATACTAGATCTACAGACACCTACACATATTTAAAACACTAAGACACAAGGAAGTTAAAGACAAAATATTTCAGTTTTCACACAGAGGCAAGAAAATATCGTTCTACGCAGAATAACGGGGATTTTGCAGTTATCGTGCATTTCTCAGGAGACAGCTCTGATACCCCATAAGGTTTAAACCTGGCAATAAGAAGGAAAAATCGCTGCCTTGATTGGAATATTTAGATAGAAAATTCTGGATATGGAGCTCAGAATGGAAACCTGGTGTCTACTGTAAGTAATAAAAAGAGAACTCCAAGTTTGTATTGAAAGATTCTTCAAGATCTTCTTGGATGTTTTGTCTTTTTTTAGAGGTTTCATTAGTAAAGATGACAAAGATTACAGGGAGAAAGTGGGAGAATGGGATTGAGAGGGAAAGATGGATCAGCCATGGTCAAATGGCAGTGAGCTCGATGGGGCAAAGTGCCTAATTCTGCTCCTATTTCTTATGGTCCTTATGGTCTCAATGGATTCTGGCTGTTTAGAGGATTAGGCTAGAATTGTTATATTGTTTTTGATTACGTGAATTGATTGAAAGATACAGCATGGAAACATGCCGGTCATCGATCACTCTAGTTTGCACTAGTTCCCACTTTTACATCCACTTTCTCCACACCAGCAGCAATTTACAGAGGCTTTTTAACCTATGAATTGGTACCTCTTTCGTGTAAGGGAGGAAACCGGAGCATCCGGCAGAAACCCACATGGTCTCAGCGAGACCATGCAAACTCCACACAGACAGAGCCCCAGTTCAGGATCGAACCCGGGTCTCTGGCACTGAGAGGTAGGAGCTCTACCAACTGCACCACTGTGCTGCCCATACACAAACCACATTAAAAAAATAAATACAAATTCTGCAGAGATATGGTTGCTCAGAAAATGAATCTTGGGCAAAATGTCAAAATGAAGACAGGTACCATCATGAGAGGAAGAATTCGGAACAAAATTAATGACCCTCCACATATGTTTAAATTTCACTTCAAATTAACATATGGTAAAAAAATTATGCAAGATTAAAAAAAACTGAAGGTATTTATCTTGACAATTAATTTGCTGAAAACGGTTAAATAGTGTCAAATATTGTAAATACATTCTTGAGCTGAATCAATATTGTATTGACCCGGTGTTAGAAAAGTGCTGGAGTAACTCAGTAGGTCAGGAAGCATCTCTAGTGAAAAGGAATAGGCAACATTTCAGGTCGAGACCCTTCTTCAGTCAGGTCACTATTTGATTCAAATATTGAGCCAATTTGTTATAACATCGAAAAGAAAACACAAAGTGCTGGAGAAACTCGACGGGTCAAGCAGCATCTGTGGAGGGAATGGACAGACAATGTTTTGGGTCAGGACCCTTCTTCAGACTGCTAGGAGTGAGGGGAGAAAGCTGGAAAAGAGCGGTGGGGAGAGGTGGGACAAAGCTGTATTGCCATGTTTGTTTTGTCCACTGGAGGTCAGAATCCTGCAAACATTAGCCTCAAAACTGATTCCCAGACAATGGTGCTAAACACACCGTGAAGTCACATCAGCGTGTTGCACGCTCCCTCAGAAATAAACTCCACTGAGGTAATCGCAGGAATAGTAAAACACTTTAGAGTGAATAGAGGCCATCATTCCATTGCTCTCCATTTGCCAGTGAAAGCAAAATAAAAGTAAGCAAGCCCAAAATCCATTTCTGATAGAGTCATAGATAGAGTCATAGTGATACAGTGTGGAAACAGGCCCTTCGGCCCAACTTGCCCACACCATCCAACCTATCCCAGCTACACTCATCCCACCTGCTTGCATTTGGCCCATACCCCATCCAAACCTGTATCTGTCCAACTGTTTCTTAAACGCTGGGATAGTCCCTGCCCTAACTACCTCCTCTGGCAGCACATTCCGTACATCCACCACCCTTTGTGTGAAAAAGTTACCCCACAGATTAAATTCCTCAGACCAGGTTAAGATTTTACAGGGCAGAAGAGTTGAAGTAGAAGAAGTATACTTGTCATTGGAAGAATCTTTGCAAAAGCCTATGTGGATCCAAGTAAAGGAAACAGAATATCCCAGAATCACGCCCATCTTTGCAATGCTGGGAATATTTTGCTAACATGTTGCCTCATGTTTCCAGTTCTGGGGAATGTTTAGTTGTATTCCTCTGCTGAGAGCCGCAATCATCACACTTCTGCTGATAGCTTGCAGCAACTATTTTCTAACGACTACCTTGCATTCTGAATAAAGGATGGGAGTAATAGGCAGGATTTGCAATCCCGCTGGATGGAAGAGGGATGATATCAGATCGGTAGCCTGTATAAACCCGACATTTATTCCTCTCCTCATTCCCCTGGCTTCACAAGAAAGGAAGAAGAACAAAATACGTTGTGAACACTTTAGCAGGTCAGGCAAAATCCATGGAAAGAGCATCAACGTCTCAGATCAAAGACTTGTTAACAGGAATAACTTCTTCCCCATGGTTATCAGGCTTCGGAATGGTCTTTCCATAAGCTAGGATACTACCATATAACCATATAACCATATAACAATTACAGCACGGAAACAGGCCATCTCGGCCCTACAAGTCCATGCCGAACAATTTTTTTTCCCCTTAGTCCCACCTGCCTGCACTCGTACCATAACCCTCCATTCCCTTCTCATCCATATGCCTATCCAATTTATTTTTAAATGATACCAATGATACTGTCTGATTCCTCTCTACCCCATTGTGGACAAGGGACTTTGTCTATGCAACTGATGCACTACACGCTGAGAACTATATTCTGTACTCTGTATCCTTACCTCGTGTACTTGAGTTTGGCTTGATTGTATTTATGTGTAGTATTATCTGATTTGATCCGATAGCATTAAAAAAAAAGAAGCTTTTCACTGTAGCTCAGTGCCCGTGACAATAATAAATATGAACCCAAGAACGTTTACATTTCCAACCAACATTAGATTGTCTTACCAAGAGTTGTGAAGTACATTCATTGGTCTTGTCAATTAATCTTTCTTTGGAAATGTTTTTGAGAAGCACATTGGGTTTTATTTTCTCTGTTAAATGTTCTGATAGAGTGATACAGTGTAACAGAGCCCTTCGGCCCAACTTGCCCACACCGACCAACATGTCTCAGCTAAACTAGTCCCACCTGCCTGCGTTTGGCCCATATCCCTCCAAACCTGTCCTGTCCATGTACCAGTCTAACTGTTTCTCAAATGTTGGGATAGTCCCTGCCTCAGCTACCTCCTCTGGCAGCTTGTTCCGTACACCCACCACCCTTTGTGTGAGAAAGTTACACAGATTCCTATTAAATCTTTCCCCCCTCACTTTAAAGGGTGATGAAGGGTCTTTGATCTGAGAGGTGGTCTCTTATTTCTCCTTCCAGGGCTGCCTGACCTGCTCTGACATTTCTCTTTTTATTTCAGATTTTTAACACCTGCGTGTTTTTTTAAATTATTTATTCGCTAGAAGGTAAAAGGCTCAACAGACAGGTGATAAATCACAGAATAGCTGAATTTCCACTCTCAACATTGAACTTTAAGATGTATCCATTAGTCTTACAATTTAAACAAAAAAGAATGATGTTTTTGAGAATAACTTTGGGCCTTTTTTAGACTGTTTCAGGTGCTTGCTGTTCTGTGTGGAAAAAAATAACCAGCCATCTGTTGTGTTATTCCTGTCCCAGATTATCAAAAATGATATGAACACTGTACTGTTAGTGGGCTGGAGTGATCTACATTGGGCTATGTAGATACAAAATCAAACTGCTTACATTTCCTGTTTATTTTTCAGAAGAGCATGAGCAAGGAAGACTGCACAGCAATAGTACATTAAAGGAGAAAGTCCAAAGCTGAAAACCAGCTGTGCAGTTCACTATGTCTAATGGAAGAAAGAAGTTGGCAAATGCAAAACTATGGTAAGACATTCCTCCCAGCTGCCTGTGGTCTAGACCTTCCATCATGGTCGACACGGTGGCGCAGCGGTAACGTTGCTGCTTACAGCACATAGCGCCAGAGACCCAGGTTCAATTCCGACCATGGGTGCTTATCTGTACGGAGTTTGTACGTTCTCCCTGTGACCTGCGAGGGTTTTCTCTGAGATAATAGACAATAGACAATAGATTGAAGAAGGGTTTCGGCCCGAAACGTTGCCTACTTCCTTTGCTCCATAGATGCTGGTGTGCCCGCGGAGTTTCTCCAGCATTTTTGTCTACCTCCAATAGACAATAGACAATAGACAATACGTGCAGGAGGAGGCCATTTGGCCCTTCGAGCCAGCACCACCATTCAATGTGATCATGGCTGATCATCCCCAATCAGTACCTCGTTCCTGCCTTATCCCCATATTCCCCGTCTCCACTATCTATAAGAGCCCTATCTAGCTCTCTCTTGAAAGTATCCAGAGAATCGGCCTCCACCGCCCTCTGAGACAGAGAATTCCACAGACATCCAAAGACTTGCGGGTTTGTAGGTTAATTGGCTTGGTATAAAATGTAAATTGTCCCTAGTGTGTGTAGGGTAGTGTTAATATGCGGGGATCGCTGGCCGGCACGGACTCGGTGGGCCGAGTGGCCTGTTTCCATGCTGTATCTCTAACCTACACTAAAATCACACTTGAAAGCCAGGAGAAAAATGCAAGAGTTGCTCCAAGGAAATCCCTGGCTAATGCTTGACTATTCACCACAAAACTACGCTACGAAGGAACTACGCTCTGAGCGAAATAAATGTTGGAATCATCATGAAATTGTATTAATGTTTTGGGCATTCCTATTCAGCTCCGCTTTTACGAATTCACTTGAAATATTTTATATATAATTCAAACTACAAGAGGCACAATGCATATTTTACAGACAAACATGAGGTCGAAGGCCATTCAGGTTTCAAATGAACACTCTATAGGGTTTTGGTCACGCAGTCAATGCCTTTCATGAAATCTAATTAATGTTTTGATTTTGGAGTATTATTGAAGATCTCTAAAATAATAATAACTGATTGTTATCCTCTGCGTCTGGAATTATTTATTTTTTCACTTCAGTGGAACCAATTTATCAGAGGTTGAGTACGATGGCTAAAAATAAATTCCAACGTAATTCTTTTCTTATAGGAAAGGAATGCACAATGAAATTCCTTTACATACTATAATATATGTAAAATAATATAATTAATTGAATAATGTGTATATATTCTTTGTTTAAAATTATTTGAGTGCATTTTTGCTAGAAAATCAGAAATGTATTACTTTTCAGGAAAAAATAAAAAGGAAAAAAATTGACAGCAATATTACATCAAATGAGAAAATGTGTTTAAAAAGTTCATATTTTGCATTATAAGGGCACTGGTAATTGTACTACCACCATCCTACAGTATTTTCTGAAAAAAAAAGTTAGCAAATGCAAAACTATGGCCAGAAATTCCTCTCAGCTGCCTCTAACACCCTATTGTAATTTCTGGAGAAAAAAAACCTCAAGAATTAATTTTATCAAAGTGGTTTGATGTTTCAGATCTATTGTTAATAAATGTGTTTGGACAGCATTAGTGGAAATGCACAAGTCCACAGTTTTCATTTCTTTGGGACACCGCTTACAATTGGCAAATGGTTCATTCATCATTACCACAAGGGTGGAATCTAGAGCCACGGGCAAGTATGCAGTCTACAATGACATAAAATTAGCAACAAGGATTAGAGACGATGATTAACTTCTCATAAGATCCTCTACTCCGATCTATACCGACATTGCCCATTGAAAATATAATGAAAAATGCAACTTACTGATTTAGTGAATATTAAGAAATGGAATTATTTCACATCACGGATTCTATAAATATCTTGTTAGGATGAATTATGTGCCATTATTTTCCATCAGCGTTGCCTCAAAACTTTACTAATGTGACAGATTATATGATTCACTGCGACTGAAGAATTCAAATTGACTTAGATATATAGATGAGAGGGTAAATCTAATAAGTGGAGACATGTTGGATAAAAAGCCCACTGTCAGACTAGGTTCACTGTCGCTTCTTGGTCTATCAGTAATACGGACAATCGTGGGCTGAAGCCTTATTAAATACATGGCTTTGAATTAGGTGAGAGTGTGTACAGTCGAGAAAGGAAAATGTAAACCGCACGGAACCTAAAGGGAAAGCAAAGAGGAAGTACTTGTGTGTAACAATTAGTTGTTTGTCTACGCAACGGATCTTGTTATTCAAACATTTCACTTGACCACTGCCATTGGGCACCAAAAAATCCAATGGACGGCTGTTCCGAATCACATGAGCACCTGGTTCCTTGTGTCAGGAAGTCGGAGTCCCACCAAGCCACCGCAGACGAGGACAGTGGACGCCAACAGAATCGGGATCGATTTGGTTATACCCACCAAGGAGCCGAAGATCAGATTTCCAAGTACCGTAGCAGCTTTGCACAGGGCATTCAGGAATCCGAATCCTGTGGCTCTGTTGAAAGAAATCAAAGAACATTATTTTAGTTTAAGGGAATGATGTTAGTATTTGCCCACCACCGATTTTCCAGCCACTGGTGGTCTGGCATCTCCTTTAATCCGGGCAAAACTATGAGCGCGCACTTGTAATCACCGTCCGAAGTCCCTCTGAAAATGTTGGGTGTGGTCAATAGACAACAATAGTCAACAATTGTTGGACGACACATGGCGCAATGGGCTAAGTGGTCGGCTGGCAACCGGAAGGTAGCCGGTTCGAATCCCGCTTGGAGTGCATACTGTCGTTGTGTCCTTGGGGCAAGACACTTCACCCACCTTTGCCTGTGTGTAAAATGTAATGTAATTATGTGAAGCACTTTGGGGTCAATGCAAGTTGACTAAAAATGTGCTATATAAATAAGATTATTATTATTATTATTATAATAGGTGCAGGAGTAGGCCATTCGGCCCTTCGACCCAGCACCGCCATTCAATGAGATCGTGGCTGATCATCCAAAATCAGAACCCCGTTGCTGCCTTCTCCCCATATCCCCTGACTCTGCTATCTTTAAGAGCTCCATCTAACTCTCTCTTGAAAGCATCCAGAGAATTGGCATCCACTGCCTTCTGAGGCAGAGAATCCCTCATCTTCGTTCTAAATGGCCTACCCCTTATTCTTAATCTGTAGATCCTGGTTCTGGACTCCCCCAACATCGGGAACATGTTTCTCGCCTCAAGCGTGTCCAAACCCTTCATAATCTTATATGTTTCAATAATATATCCCCTCATCCTTCTTAATTCCAGAGTATACAAGCAAAGCCTCTCCATTCTCTCACCGTATGACAGTCCTGCCATCCTGGGAATTAACCTTGTAAACCTACCCTGCACTCCCTCAATAGCAAGAATGTTCTTCCTCAAATTAGGGGACCAAAACTGCACAGAATACGCCAGGTGTGGTCTCCCTGGGGCACTGTACAACTGCTCTTTGCTCCTGTACTCAACTCCTCTTGTTATGAAGGCCAACTTTGCTTTCAGATTCAGGTTCAGATTCAGATTCAATTTTAATTGTCATTGTCAGTGTACAGTACAGAGACAACGAAATGCATTCACTGCTTGCTGTACCTGCATGCTTACTCACAGTGACTGATGACCAAGGACCCCCAGATCCCGTTGTACTTCCCCTTTTCTCAATTTAACACCATTCAAATAATAATCTGCCTTCCTGTTTTTGCCACCAAAGAGCAAACCTCACATTTATCCGCATTATACTGCACATGATAACCTCACATTTATCCACATTAAACTGCATCTGCCATGCATCTGCCCACTCACCCAAGTCACCCTGCATCCTCATTGCATCCTCCTCACAGTTCACACTGCCACCCAGCTTTGTGTCATCTGCAAATTTGCTAATGTTACTTTTAATCCCTTCATCTAAATCATTGATGTATAGTGTAACTGGCCACCACAAGTCACTGCCTGCCATTTTGAAAGGAACCCGTTAATCCCTACTCTTTTTTTTCTGTTTGCCAACCAATTTTCTATCCATGTCAGTACCCTATCCCCAATACCATGTGCTCTAATTTTGCCCACAAAAGACACAAAGTGCTGGAGTAACTCAACAGGTCGGGCAGCATGTCTGGAGAACACAGATAGGTGAGGTTTCGGGTCGGGACACTCTTCTACAGACTGCTTGTAAATTAGTAATATTTTCACTGAAATACATTCCCAAGAAATGAAGCAGACACTTCAGAAAGTTTATATTCCGAAAACACGAAACAAGACATTCCAGATGCGGGAATCTTGCATCGAACACGATGAATAGAAATGCATTTATATACTTGTGCGTTTCTCAATCATTCTGCCACAGCTAGTACATCAATATTCTATCATTTTTCTTCATTAACTCCTGGTTAATCCATGTGCTAGATTCTGGTTCGACTAATTCAATGATGGATTTGTTTAAATTGATGTATAATTACTGAATCGACTTATCTAAACTATGATCTGATTCTTGGCAAAGTTTGCTTTAGCGTTTTAACACTAGAATTTAGAAATAGGTAGTTCTGCTATTTCTATATTTGGATATAACACGAATCGGATATAACACGACGGGCGAATCATGGAATTTATATTGTGCGAGGTGAATTGGTTGTAACACGATTTATATCAGGGACAGGGGCTCAGCTCAGCCTTACAGCACTTGCAACGCTAGAGACCCGGGTTCGATCCCGACTACGGGTGCTGTCTGTATGGAATTTGTGCGTTCTCCCCGTGAGCAGGTGGGTTTACACCGATTTCGTTGGCTTCCTCCTGCACTCCAAAGACGTGCAGGTTTGTAGGTTAATTGACTTGGCAAAAGTGTAAATTGTCCCTAGTGTGTGTAGGATAGTGTTAATGTGCAGGTGATCGCTTGTCGGTGCGAACCCGGTGGGCCGAAGGACCTGTTTCGGCGTTGTACCTCCACACTAAAGACAAAGCGCTGGAGGAACTCAGCAGTTATGAACTTATGAACATTTGCAAAAGAAAGCTAGGTTGTAGACCGACCTCCTGTCAGTTGGCAGAAGTTCTACGGTGATGACGTCAAGGGAGTTCCATGCGGAAATGGTTAGACCATTGTACAGGCACAGCATCCCAATCATTATGGCTTCACTGTTCCCAAACCACAGGAAAAAGCAGCTGATCCCAGAGAGAACCATGGAGCCACCTACGGAGGTTGCAAAGGCAATAGGTTTCAATATGAAACAGGCACAGAAAATGCTGCAATATATGGCATCGCCAACTTGTGTATGTGAAGGAAAAAATAACAATCAAAGATAGTAATGACGATGGGAATAATAACAATCACAAAATCACCTGCCCAACCAAGAAATTACTTGCATTTTCAGGACTTCAAAAGATTGAGTTACGTTTAGTTTTTAGATACAGCGCGGAAATTGACCCTTCTGAGTCTGCGTCGACCAGCGATCCACACACACTAACACTACCCTACACACCAGGGACAATTTACAATTTTTACCGAAGCCAATTAACCTACAAACCTGTATATCTTTGGAGTGTGGGAGGAAACCAGAGCACCAGGGGAGAACCCACGTGGTCACAGGGAGAACGTACAAATTCAGTACGGACAGCACCCGTAGTTAGGATCGAACCTGGGTCTCTGGCGCTGTAAGGTAACAACTCTACTGCTGTGCCACCATGCCACCTCCTAAAAATCCTTACAGCTAATGAAGCATATGTTAAGAGATTGGAGCGGATGGGCTTGTACACCCTGGAGTTTAGGATGAGAGGGGATCTTATTGAAACATATAAGATTGTTAAGGGTTTGGACACGCTAGAGGCAGGAAACATGTTTCCGATGTTGCAGGAGTCCAGAACCAGGGGCCACAGTTTAAGAATAAGGGGTAAGCCATTTAGAACGGAGACAACAAAACACTTTTTCTCACAGAGAGTTGTGAGTCTGTTGAATTCTCTGTCTCAGAGGGTGTTGGAGGTCGGTTCTCTGGATGCTTTCAAGAGAGAGCAAGATAGGGCTCTTAAAGATAGCGGAGTCAGGGTATATGGGGAGAAGGCAGGAACGGGGTACTGATTGGGGATGATCAGCCATGATTACATTGAATGGCTCCTATTGTCTATTGTCTATTGTCTATTGAAGCACAGATTGCTTTATAGTTTTATAGTTAGGTGGGAAGCTAATCTATGCACAAAAGGGTCCCAGTTACCAGAGCAAGAAACATTCTTGTAAAATAAAGTAAAATAATATAATTGTCCGATTAATTGAATGCCAACTTTTCTCATCATGCCTCCTGTTGTAGTTCATCAAAATATTGGCTAATTAATTTTGGCTTCCGAATTCCATTTTGTGGCAAACATCTTTACTTTAAAATCTAGAGCTTCTTAAAAATATCCTGTGCGTCTTAACAGATTGCTATTGAGAAATGAGATTGCGGTAACATCCCGAACGATGTTAACATACCGGGGTTGTTAGCAGATTGCATTCTGATTTTTACAGGACGTTGAATTTCGAAGACGTTTTGTGAATAAATTGAGAGTGAAAATGAACGTGCAAAAACGTTGTAAATTGTGGAAAGTACATTTACAATTGAACCCAGGGGTACATATTGGATTCTTGGACGTTTAATTTTGGATGGGAATTGTCCATGTTGATCTAAGGCAACACTTGTCCCAGCCCACTAACCCTGTGTTTTCCCTCCGGTAATGGTAGGATTCCCCCTTTTGCGTGAAAATCATCAACAAAGGTCCAGAACCAGCTGATAAAATTGCTGCCTCATCTTTCCTTTGCTCTCAAAACAGTTGGGCTGAAGGGCCCGTTTCCACACAGCGTGACTCGAATTACCAGAGCAACAAAGGCCCAAGTATTATAAAGAAAAGTGTGTTCTATGAAAATCAATCCCTGCTCCCTAAACTAATAATTAGATGATACCCCCAGATGAATGCCTTTGATATTCCTAGCGTTTTATGTATTGGAACTAAGAAAGCTGGAAAAAAGATTTACAAGGATGTTACCAGAACCCGAGTGCCTGGCCTATAGGGAGAGGTTGGGAAGGCTAGGACTGTATTGCTTGTAGTGCAGGAGGCTAGGGTTTGATCTTATAGAGAGGTGTATTAAATCAAGAGGGGAATTGATAATGTGGATGTACACAGTCCTTTACCCAGGATAGGGGAATCAAGGAACACATATAGGTTTAAACTGAAAGGGGCAAGATTTAATGGGAGGTATGATGCTGCTGCACCCGCTGAGTTCCTCCAGCTTTTTTGTGTACCTTCGATTTTCCAGCATCTGCAGTTCCTTCTTAAACAAGATTTAATGGGAACCTGATGGACAACCATTTCACTCTGAGGGTGGTGTGTATATAGAATACGATGCCTGAGAAGATAGTTGAGGCAGGTATGATATAATTTAAAAGACACTTGGACAGGTACATGATAGGAAAGGTTTTGAGGGATATGGACCAAATGCAGGCAAATGGAACTAGCTTAGATGGGGCTACTTGTTCAGCGTGGATGAGTTGGCCTAAGGGCCTGTTTCCGTGCCACATGACTATAAATCCAACAAACAGGCAGAATTTCAGCCAAGTGGAATTCCAAGAATTTTCTGTCCTGACCACCTAATTGTATCCCACTGGGTGGCAAGAGAGAGCAAGTGTAGAGAGGAATCATGAACAAGCTTTGTGCTGTCCTATCCAGATACCCACATGACCTTCAGACTGAGATACTAACAAGAATTTTTACCTGTTTTGCTCTTTCCCATGCCAGAGCCAATAAACTCATTGGTATTAGTTTGAATACTGCGCTGGGTAATATTGGCTAATTCAGAACAATTTAGAAAGCAAACCTGCTATTTAATTCATTCCAGGGTCAAGTTGAGAGCAAAGTTCTCTTTCCAAATAATAAGCAAAGGAATCTTCACAAGATGGTTAGAATCAAACTGGAATCAATTCTATTCTTAAAGGGCCTGTCCCACCTGCATGCGGCTAGCGCGACCAAACGTGGTGGCTTGAGGCGTACGGCCTCGCGATGCCGGTCCCACTTCCAACCGCGGAGGCGTCTGGAGTTGTGCGGGGCGGGTCCCGACATCATACTCACCAATCAGCTGGGCAGGAGGCGGGCCGACTGAATTTGGACGTCGCACGGCGTCGGGCGGTGATGTCATCGCGCAACGCCACACGCAAGGCTTACACCGTCGAGACGCTGCATACGGCGTCAAGACGCTGCGTACGACGTCGAGACGCTGCGTACGCTCGTCGAGGCGGTGCGTACGGCCTCAATGCGGCTGCGGGCTGACAGGCCGTTGTCACGCGGAATTTTTGAACAGTGTCAGTTTTTCAGAGCCCTAACGCGAGGTCAGGACCATACGCCTCTGGCGATCGAAGTGGGACCGGCCCCGCGAGGCCGTACGGCTCAAGCGACCACGTTAGGTCGCGCTCGCCACATGCAGTCGCATGCTGGTGGGACATGCCATTAACACTACATTAAATGAAGTGGGTTGTGAAACTATCAAGTGCTCATTACCAAGGAGGTCTCAATCATCTAAAATGTTTGCAAAATCAAAGGAGACTTTACCTAACATTGTCAAACGTCCAATTCTATCCATGAGCAACGCGGAGACAATATTTCCCGGCAACACAGCCAGCGTTCCAAGGAAGTTGACAAAATATATCCAGTAGGCACTGTAGTCTTCATCATAGTTAATCTGACATCCTTTCTTATTGTGCAGGAATGTAGTGTTGATAAACAGACAGTCAATGAATTTAGATTCTTCAAGATCTGAAGAAAATCAAGAAATGCACATAAATTTTACGCTTGGCAATGATTCAAAGATTAAATTATTAATCAAATAACTTGACGGTCGGTATTTCCGCCTTATTATCCCTCATTATCCGTGTAAGCGGCTGCCAAGAAAAATCAAAGTGGGTAAGCACAGGAAGCAATACTGGAAAACTATGCAGTTAATTATGAAAATATTTCCTCTCAAACTCTGTAGGCAACATTCAAGTTAATATTTCACAAGGCGTAGTATTTATTGTAGGTGGTTGGCTGTGCTATATTCCCCTGGGTGAGATACGTAGTGTGAAATAACTACTGTATATATATATATATATATATATATATATAGTCCCAAACCTATGGGAATCTCCCAGTTGAGACCAAGCGTAAACTTGGTGGACATTTCACTGAACATGTGCTTGGTCCAAAAAGTCCTATCCTGTTTGCTCTCGATTTTAACTCCCCTTCCCATTCCCACTTTGACATTTCTCTCCTGGGCCTCCTCCACTGTCAGCGTGAGGCCACGTGCAAATTGGAGGAACAGCACCTCATATTTCACTTGGGTGGCTTACAATCCGGAGGTACGAATATTGATTTCTCTAATTTCAAGTAACCCTTGCATTCCCTCTCTCTCTGCCCCTCCCCCAACCTAGTCGTCCTGCCAGTTCTACTGTTTGCAACCATATATCCCTTCATCATCACCTCTTTCACAACCAACAATGGACCATTGTGGGCTCTGCCTTTACTTGGTCATCGGTGCCACCCCTGATTTTGTTCTGCACCTCTTCATACTCCTAGTTTCCCTCCCCTCTGACTCTCAGTCTGAAGAAGGATTTCGACCCGAAATGTCACCAATTCCTTTTCTCCAGAGATGGTGTCTGCCCCGCAGAGTTACTACTGCATTTTGCGTCTAGCTTATAGAATTCTTCTGTTGGTTATTGAAGGAAGATGTATGAATAAGTGGTTTTGTCTTTGATAAGATCGCACACAGCGTGATTTCTTCACTGATATCACATTAAGAGATAAATTTGAAATCCAGATGTGCCAATGTTCTTCTCGCCTCATGTTGAAGTTCCCACTCTCCCACCCCCTCTTTCCCATTCCCCACCAACCCCTTCCACCTACATCCTTTCCTCTGGCTTCACATTTCACTCCGCCTCTCTCCTAAATCAAACAGCTTTTTTATCTTTTTTGTCCACCTATCTGTCAATTACCTACCCCCCCCCCCCCCACCCCCGCCCACCCCCCCCCCCGTCACCTGTACCCTCCTCTCACTTGTGCAGGAAGGAACTGGAGATGCTGGTTTATACTGAAGATAGACACAAAATGCTGGAGTAACTCAGCGGGACAGGCAGCATCTCTGGAGCAAAGGAATAGGTTACGTGATTATTCCTCTTCCGCCTAACCCGCTGAGTTAATCCAGTATTTTGTGTCCATCTATCAATTGTCAGGCTTTGTCCTATGGCCCACCTCTCTTCCAGCTTTCTCCACCCCCCCATCTGAAGAAAGGTCCAGACCCAAGTCATCACCTATCCATGTCTTTCCCGGATGCTACCTGACTTGCTGAGTTACTCCAGCACTTCATGTGTTTCTTTTTGTAATTTAGCATCTGAGGTTCCTTGCATCTATGTAGCTGATGAATTGTCACGCATGACAGCATTAGTGTTGGGTCGGTAGGTGATCAGAGTGCAAATGATAAGATGGCAGAGTCCAGCTTCTCAGGCTATTAAGCACTAAAACTTACAAATAAGCTCTGAACTACATAGACTTGGGGGCATTGGTTTTGTCTTTTTGCACTATTATTGGTTGTTTTTATGTGACGTTTGTGCTTATGTGTGTGTGTCTGTTTGCGGGTGTGTGTGCGTACATATATAACACACATACATGCATACATACACATATATATATACATATGTGTGTGTATATTATGTATGTATTGTGCATATACACACACGGAACTTTATTTTTTGTGTATATATTGTTTACCGTGTACAATGCTTACATATTCTGTTGTGCGGCTGCAATTAAGAATTTCATTGTTTTATCTGGGACAAATGACAATCAAACACTCTTGACTCTTGGTATACACACTGACCTGTATTATAGAATAGGGTTTCTGTAAATGTGCAGTTCTTAAAATAGGTCGATATAGATGTCACATCTTCAAAATAACAGTTCTTAAAGAGGGAATCTTCAAAGATTACCGATTTAAACTTCATGATGCTGAACCTATTAATAAAGGAAATACATATTTTAATGCTTATTAGGAAACAAGGAACTGTAGATGTTGATTTTACCAAACTGTAGAAGTCTGAAGAAGAGTCTCTTGCCCAGACTAGAACCTTTATATTTAATGCAGAGATAGATAGATTCTTGATAAGTACAGGTGATAAGGGAATTGAGAACTAGAGGACATGGGTTTAAGGAGAAGGGAGGGGGAGGGGAGAGGGAGGGGGGAGATTTAATGACAACCTGAGAGGTAGCTTTTTCACAAAAAGAGTGGTGGGATGGACCGAGTTGCCGGAGGAGGTAGTTGAGGCAGGGACTATCCCAACGTTTAAGAAACATTTGCACAGGTACATGGATTGGACAGGTTGAGAGGGATATGGTTCAAATGCAGGCAAGTGGAACTAATGTAGTTGGGACATGTTGGCCGGTCTGGGCAAGTTGGGCCGAATGGTCTGTTTAGTGGGAGAGTCTAGGACTAGAAGTCACAGCCCCAGAATTGAAGGACATTTTTTAAGGAAGGAGATGATGAGGAAATTCTTCAGACTGAGAATGGTGAATCTGTGGAATTCTTTGCCACAGATGTCAGTGGAGGACATCAGTGGATATATTTAAGGTAGAGATAGATATATTCTTCCCATTCCCCTCCCATTCCCCATCACTTCAACTCCCCCTCCCATTCCCCATCCGACCTCTCTGTCCTGGGCCTCCTCCAAGGCCAGAGTAAGCAACACCGGAAATTGGAGGAACAGCACCTCATATTTTGCTTGGGGAGTCTGCATCCTACCGGCATGAACATTGAATTCTCCCAATTATGTTAGCCCTTGCTGTCTCCTCCCCTTCCTCAGCCCTTGGACTGTCTCCTCCCATCACTCAGCCCTCAGGCTCCTCCTCCTCCTTTTTCCTTTCTTCTCCCCGCCACCCCCCATCAGTCTGAAGAAGGGTTTCGGCCCGAAACGTTGCCTATTTCCTTCGCTCCATAGATGTTGCTGCACCCGCTGAGTTTCTCCAGCATTTTTGTGCACCATAGATATATTCTTGATTAGTACAGGTGTTAGAGGTTATGGGGAGAAGTCAGGAGAGTGGGGTTATAGATAGATCAGCCATGGTTGAATGGCTAGAGTAGACTTGATGGGTCGAATGGGCTAATCCTGCTCCTGGAACTGATGAATGTGTTTGACCTTTGGCAAGCTATGAGATAAATGACCAAGCCGTTCCTCACCTGTCCTTGATGTACTCTCCATTTGTGTGGATTTGGTTCTCCAGCGTAAAGTTGAACACAAAATCTTCGACTCTTTCTCCATAAAACTTTTTCACCCGGGATGCATACTCATCGGCTTGAAGGTGCTTGATGACGTCAGGAAACCAGACAGAGAGACCATAGTAACTGAAACATAAAAGAGTGGGCTAAGAGACTTGCGTCTGCCAGAAGATGCAGACATTAGAACAGAAGGATGTTGATTTCTATTCATCTGATGCACAGGAAGCAATTTGCTCCGACTCTTTGCTGTTTATGCAATTAAATCTGTTTAGTGATGCTTGAGAGAAAATAATGGAACGCATGATGTGATAACACACATAATGGATGGTTTCATAATTGATTAATTAACCGACCACTGCGATCCGTGGGTAGGAAATAACTGGGCTTCAAACATGCCAGCACTGGTTTCTTTCCACCGTTCCAGCGATTTTCAAGGAAAAGTGCAAACGCGTTTTTTATTCATGAAAATATGTCCCCTCCTTTGCTGCACCCTCAGGCAGTCCCGCAGTGTGTCTCATTCAATTTGCACAGGGAGGCGCAAGTGCATAATTGCTGCGAAATAAAGATGTCTCGAGTTTGGGCCAGCACAGCAGTGTATCTCACCTCACCTTGGATGCACTCACTCGAGCGTCCTGCACGGGTCATTAGATAGCATATAGTTTAGCTTAGTTTATTGTCACGTGTGCCGAGGTACAGTGAAAAGCTTTTGTTGCGTGCTATCCAGTCGGCAGAAAGAAAATACATGATTACAATCGAGCCGTCCACAGTGTACAGAAACTTGATTAAAGGGAATAACGCGGATAATGTTTAGTGCAAAAAGTCCAATCAAAGATAGTGCGAGGGTTTCCAGTGAGGTAGATAGCAGCTCAGGACCACTCTCTAGTTGTTGGTAGGATGGTTCAGTTGCATGATAACAGCTGGGAAGAAACTGTCCCTAAATTTGAAGGTGTGGTGTTTCATACTGGGATAAGCTAGCGGGAATGAGCTGCTCCTGAACCTGTAACGTTACAGTTCAAAGCGATAGCAAAAGCAAGTTATTTTGGCTGAGGGCCGCCAATGAGGTAGATAGTAGCTCAGGACTGCTCTCCGGTTGTTGATAGGGTGATAGGTTCAGTTGCATGGTAGCAGCGGGAACCCTGACTGATTATCCCAAGAGCAATATGACCAGGTACAGAGAACAAAGGGGGACCCGGGCAGGGGTGGGGAGGGGGAGACGGCGCCGAGAACAAAGGGGGGGAAACCCTGCGGTGAGGGGTTGGGGTAGTGGTTGCTGCCATGTGCAGCAGCAAGCATTAGATGGGAATATTCGGTGAACGTTTGTAGTATTTTGTTGATGCCAAAACGTGGCGCCACTTGTGCACTGTCAAGGCGAGGTCTGCCACATGTTTTTACCGGGTTGTTTGCAAGACAAAGCACTTCACTGTACCGAGGTACATGTGACAATAATGTATCATTGAATCATTGAATCATTAAATAGTCACTCAACAGGGGGTAGATCCAGGCAACAACATTTTTTGGCACATTCTACTGTCTTTAATTACAAAGTTGTGCTTGGAGATTTTTTAAATGTCATAAAATTTTCGATACTAATTGATTGGGCTACAAAATATTGAATGAGATTCTCCCAAGAGATTTGTTTGGTGGTAAAATTCCAATCAAACCGAACTTCAGAACAAACTAAACACACTTCACTTTGATCTCCATTGCCAGAGTGAGGCCCAGCGCAAATTGGTGGAACAGCACCTCATATATCACTTGGGTAGTTTACACTCCAGTGGGATACACACATTGACTGCTCTAATTTCAGATAGTCCTTGCTTTCTCCTTCCTTCCCATCCCCCTTCCCAACTCTCCCACAGCCTACTGTCTCCGCATCTTCCTTTCTTTTTTCTCCGCCCCCCCCCCCCCCCCCCGACATCAGTCTGAAGAAGGGTCTCGACCCGAAACGTCGCCTATTTCATCTCTCCATAGATGCTGCCTCACCCGCTGAGTTCCTCCAGCATTTTTGTCTACCTTCACTTTGAAGACATTTTTTTAATATACTGACCTGATTTTAACCTGACATATTTAGTCAGGGCCTGTCACGCTAAATGACCCGAGGTTCCTGTTCTTCTCTACTTGCCTACTTAGTTTAGTTTACTTTAGTGATACAACATGAAAACAGGCCATTTGGGCCGCCCACCAAGTCAACACCGACCACCAATCGCCCGTTCACACAAGCTCCATGTTATCCCACTTCTGCAACCACTGCCTACACACTAGGTGCAATTTGCATAGACCACTTAACCTACAAACCTGCACATCTTTGGGATGTGGGGGGCAACCGGCGCACCCGGGGGGAAGCCCTCGCGGTCACAGGGAGAAGGTTCAAATTCCATACCGACAGCACCCAAAGTCAGAATTGGTGCCTGGTCCCTGGCACTGTGAGGTAATAGCTGTACCATCTGTGCCACTGTGCCACCTGAAAATAGTTCTTAGTCCATCCACTCTGAAGAGGGACCATTGGGACGACATTGAACACTTTGTAACTTTGTTGACGCCCTATACATAGCAACTCTTTGCATACTTTGTGTACGTTGTGCAAAACAATGGATTTCACCATGACATGTATCATTCAGCCGGTGATTTGCCCACATGGGTACATACAGGGTCACACTGACAGGGCATCACAGTTCCGTTTTTATTGTCACGTGTACAGGTACAGTGAAACTTTTGTTCAGTTCCGTTCCGATCACAATCGAGCCATTCACGTACAGATGCATTACTGAATAACGTTTAGAACGTAGAACATAGACCAAGGTACATTCGGTGAGCCTGCAAATTCAATTTTGGGTGCTGAGGGACAGCTGCTAAAGAACCAGTCAGGGGAAAGTACAATGATCAACATGATCACAATCGAGCCGAAGCACTGAATCACAATGTACAGATGCATTGATAAGGCAACATAAAGAAAAAAAAATAACCAGTTTAGAACATAGAAACATAGAAAATAAGTGCAGGAGTAGGCCATTCGGCCCTTCGAGCCTGCACCGCCATTCAATATGATCATGGCTGATCATCCAACTCAGTATCCTGTACCTGCCTTCTCTCCATACCCCCTGATCCCTTTCGCCACAAAGGCCACATCTAACTCCCTCTTAAATATAGCCAATGAACTGGCCTCAACTACCTTCTGTGGCAGATAATTCCACAGATTCACCACTCTCTGTGTGAAAAATGTTTTTCTCAATTCGGTCCTAAAAGACTTTCCCCTTATCCTTAAACTGTGACTACTTGTTCTGGACTTCCCCAACATCGGGAAAAATCTTCCCGCATCGAGCCTGTAATGCCTTAAGAATTTTGTAAGTTTCAATAAGATCCCCCCTCAATCTTCCAAATTCTAACCAGTACAAGCCGAGTCTATCCAGTCTTTCTTCATATGAAAATCCTGACATCCCAGGAATCAGTCTGGTGAACCTTCTCTGTACTCCCTCTATGGCAAGAATGTCTTTCCTCAGATTAGGAGACCAAAACTGTACACAATACTCCAGGTGTGATCTCACCAAGACCCTGTACAACTGCAGTAGAACCTCCCTGCTCCTATACTCAAATCCTTTTGCTATGAATGCTAACATACCATTCGCCTTCTTCACTGCCTGCTGCACCTGCATGCCTACTTTCAATGCTACTTTCAAGATAAAGCCAGCAAAGTCCAATCTAAGAGAGTCTGAGGGTTACCAATGGGGCAAGTAGGTTGGGTAATGCATGAGAACAGTTTATATCACAGATAAGTTATGTTTAATGGGCTTTGATTACAGGAAGCCTCACCCAAATGACAAGGTTGTCCAAACTATAATCAGCAGAATGGTGTTTCGCTTGACAGGGTAGTCAAAACATCTCATGAATGTCAACCAAATCTGTGAAAGCAAAACAAAACAACATCGTCAAACTCACGAGGTATTTAATTAAACTTGCAGCTGCTAATGCAGGGAGTACAACCTCCCATGCGGGTTGTGAGCATATTGTTTTCAAATAAAAAGTGGGACTCGTGGCTGCAAAGTGCTCCTGAGGTGTGAAGATGAAACATGTTTGAAAATGGACTCATTTTCAGGCGGCACGGTGGCGCAGCGGTAGAGTTGCTGCCTTACAGCGCTTGCAGCACCAGAGACCTGGGTTCGATCCCGACCAAGGGTGCTGTCTGTACGGAATTTGCATGTTCGCCCCGTGTTTGCGTGCGTTTACTCCGAGATCTTCGGTTTCCTCCCACACTCCAAAGACGTACATGTTTGTAGGTTAATTGGCTTGGTGTATGTGTAAAATTGTCCTTAGTGTGTGTAGGATAGTGTTAATGTGCGGGGATCGCTGGTTGGCGCGGACTCGGTGGGCCAATGGGACTGTTTCTGCGCTGTATCTCGAAACTAAACTAATTAGGTTTCATTAAGGCAACCGCTCAAGTCTGCTCAACCTCCAGGGGGGAATCACCCACTTGAATGAGTACAGGTATCAGACTGCCTGCCTCGATGACATTTCAGAGTAAGTTCATCATAACGCCATTGGACAGGATACCGTACAGAACCTTTCTCATTCTCACAACAAACCATATTCTTCATTTTCTTTTTATAAGATCTGCCTTTTTGGTGTCAGGATTTCCCAGAAACCTGCAAATAATACTGACAGATGGGGCTCGTCAGCCTGGGAAGGCAGTCCATCTAGGAGAGGGAAAACTCTGATTTAAAACCTCCACTGCCTTGTGGCCATATCCAGTCATGGAAAAGGCTCCTGGAGTTAACCTCAAGAAAATCCGGAGTCGGAGCCCCTAAGGCAGTTCGTCGTTGTCTACAACCTCGCTCTGGCAGCTCCTGCGACAGCACTGGTGCCAAACTGTAACGGCCCTGCTGTTCCTTTGGATCGATCAGTGACGTGGAGAGGGGGGGGCGTGCTGCATGGGCAACAGCCTGTCTTCCATATGATATCGCCCAGGCTTGCATCCGACCAGGATACATCACCCATGGTCAGTCATGACCGAGGGGGGCCTACTACTACCTTCAAAGGACATGAAGTGTCATAGAGTGATGCAGCATGGAAACAGGCCCTTCGGTCCAACTTGCCCACACCATCTACACACATGGTGAAGCTCAGCACACTTTGTGTATGGTGACATGTCACATGATAATATAGCATCAATCATTCATTCACTAGCCTGCGTTTAGTCCATATCCCTCTAAACCTGTCCTATCCATGTACCTGTCCAAATGTTTAGTGAACGTTACAATAGTCCCTGCCTCAACTACCTCCTCCGGCAGCTCGTGCCATACACCCACCACCCTTTGTGTGCCAAAAGTTACGCCTCAGGTTCCTGTTCCATCCATCCTCTCTCACCTGAAACCTGTGTCGTCTGGTTCTCGATTCCCCTACTCTGAGCAAGAGACTGCGCATTTAACCGATCTATTCCTATCATGATTTTGTACGAGGAAAGGGGATCTTTGGTCCAGTTGCACTTTCAGGAGACCCCAAATTTTTATCCAGGCAGATATCTTTCCAATACGCTCTGATTTTCCTGGGGCTCTGATTTTTATCTGTTAATAACGACTCTCTAGGCCTCTGCCATATCAGAATGATATTTGTCTACGATCAGTGTAGATTCCACAAATGGCTGGTGAAATATTTCTCTTGTGCACAGTCTCTTGGATCATGGCGATAGAGCTCCTGCCTTCCAGGGCTAGAGACCCGGGTTATGACAATAGACAATAGGTGCAGGAGTAGGCCATTCGGCCCTTCGAGCCAGCACCGCCAGTCAATGTGATCATGGCTGATCATCCCCAATTAGTACCCCATTCCTGCCCTCCCCATATCCCCTGACTCCGCTATTTTTAAGAGCCTTGACTACGAACCTGACTATGGATGCTTGTCTGTAGGGAGTTTGTATGTTCTCCCCCTTACATGCGTGTGCTTTCTCCAAATTCTTTGCTTTCCTCCCACAATCTAAAGACGTACACGTTTCCAGGTTAATTGGTTTGCTAGGAATGTAAAATTATCCCCAGTGTGTGCAGGACAGTGTTGGTGTGCGGGGATCTCTGCTCGGCACCGACTCGGTGGGCCGAAGGGCCTGTTTCGCGCTGTATCTCTAAAATAAACCATAACTAAACAAGAGGAAAGATATCGCCATAAAGGAAATCACAGGCCAGTTTTACTTACTCCATGGAACTCTGTTTTGACTCGAACAAACCATCTCATATACCAGGTGCCCGTGTCCGTCTGTATCTCTATCAATTCATCGATCAGTTTCGGGGTCTTGATTCTATTGACCTGCAGAAACAAATGCTGGTAAATAAAACGCACTGCACTGCACTATTTTTCCCTGAGACAGATTGAATTACAACCCTAAATTAAAATCAAAAACAGCAGATGCTGAAAACCTGAAAATAAAAATTTTCCTCCATGTCGGGGGAGTCCAGAACCAGGAGTCACGGTTTAAGAATAAACAGTAGGCCATTTAGGACTGAGATGAGGAAAATCTTTTTCATCCAGAGAGTTGTGAATCTGTGACATTCTCTGCTATAGAAGGCAGTGGAGGCTAATTCACTGGATGTTTTCAAGAGTTAGATTTAGCTCTTAGGGAAAGTTGGGCCGAGGGGCCTGTTTCCACACTGTATCACGCTATGACTCTATTGGCAGTGTAGATGGAGCATGTTGGCCGGTGTGGGCAAGTTGGGCTGAAGGGCTTGTTTCCACACTGTATCACGTTATGAGTCTATGAAGGGGCTGATGAAGGTGTCAGGGATCTGAAACATTATCTGTTTCACCACAGAGCTGACTGACCTGCCGAGTATTTCCAGGATTTTCTGTTTTTAATTTCATGTCCCTTCAATGGGCGGCACGGTGGTAGAGTTGCCGCCTTGCAGTGCCACAGACCCCTTGTTTGATCCCGACTACGGGTGCTGTCTATACGGAGTTTGTACGTTCTGCCCGTGACCTGCTTGGGTTTTCTCTGAGATCTTAGGTCTCCTCCCACACTCCAAAGACGTACAGGTTTGTAGGTTAATTGGCTTGGTAAAATTATAAATTGTCCCTAGTGTGTGTGGGGTAGGTGCTAGTGGTCAGGGATCGCTGGTTGGTGCGGTCGCGGTGGGCCAAAGGGCCTGTTTCCGCACAGTATCTCTAAACTAAACTAAACTAAGAATGTAGATTTGCTGCCAATAGTCAATTTCATTTATATCCATCCTGATCAGTTCAAAAATCAATACAGTACAAGTGAACATTGGGAGAAGGTACGGCATAAAGATAAGGATTAGCATACACATAACATTTTGCATAGCCAACATAATCAAAATTGTCCCACATCAGTCATTTTTCTCTTTCCCCTGCTCCCCTCAGACAAGAGGTACAGAGGTCTGAAAGTGCACATCACCAGATTCAGGAACAATTCTTCCCAGGCTGCTGAACGGTCCTTTCATAAGCTAGAGTACTGTCCAATTCACCTCCACCCCATTGTGGACATTGGACTGATGCACTATATACCTCATAGCGAGAGGATTTGAGTTCAGGAGCAAGGATGTCCTACTGCAGTTGTGCAAGGAGGGCCCTGGTGAGACCGCGCCTGGAGTATTCTGTGCCGTTTTGGTTTCCCAATTTGAGCAAGGACATTCTTGCTATTGAGGGAGTGCAGCATAGGTTCACCAGGTTAGTTCTCGGGATGGTGGGACTGCCATACAGTACGATGAAAGAATGGGTCAACTGGGCTTGTATTCACTGGAATTTAGAAGGATGAGAGGGGATCTGAAAGAAACATATAAAATTCTTAAGGGATTGGACAGGCTAGATGCAGGAAAAATGTTCCCCATGTCGGGGGAGTCCAGAACCAGGAGTCACGGTTTAAGGATAAACGGTAGGCCATTTAAGGATACAAGGATACAAAGCACATTTATTATCACATACACCAATTGTTGTAGTGAAATTTGACTTGCCATTGCAGCACACAAATAAAGATAAGATACAACATCAAAGAATTTTAGGACTGAGATGAGGAAAATCTTTTTCACCCAGAGAGTTGTGAATCTGTGAAATTCTCTGCTATAGAAGGCACTGGAGGCCAATTCACTGGATGTTTTCAAGAGAGTTAGATTTAGCTCTTAGGGCTAAAGGAATCAAGGGATATGGGGAAAAAGCAGGAATGGGGTACTAATTTTGGATGATCAGTCGTGACCATATTGAATGGCTCGAAGGGCCGAATGGCCTACACCTGCCTTATTTTCTATGTTTCTCTTTCTACATGCTGAGAACTATATTCTGTACTCTGTATCTTCCCCTTTGCTCTACCTATTGTACTTCAGTTTTGCTCGATTGTATTAATTGTGTCATTGTATTTATGTATAATATTGTTAGAACTGATGAAATAACATGCAAAACTAAACTTTTCGCTGTACCTCCATGCAAAAGACAACTATGTTTTCCCCTCCATTGCTAACCTATTAATTTAATTTAAATTTCCTGATTTTGTTTGTGGGAAAGTAGCTCACGCCTCCAGATGAACCAAGTGCTTCCCCACATAAAGGACTTTTGATGGATACTTAACTTTTTATTGCCACTGTTATTTATCTCTCATTTACCACCTGGGGCGGAACATTAGCTACAAAGAACCAGGGAGTAACTTGGCTTCAGTTGGAAGTGGAGAGCAGGAAAAGCTGGAAAGAGGGGGCTTTTTAAAAAGGAGACAAGATTCTCTTCAATTAGCTGACATTTGGGGTGTCGTGGTGGTGCAGCGGTGGAGTTCCAAAAAGGAGGAGG
The DNA here is from genome assembly GCF_028641065.1 of Leucoraja erinaceus. Classification (NCBI taxonomy): domain Eukaryota; kingdom Metazoa; phylum Chordata; class Chondrichthyes; order Rajiformes; family Rajidae; genus Leucoraja; species Leucoraja erinaceus. Next base: position 2,208,626 of record NC_073379.1, on the reverse strand, counting down.
AGCCAAGTTGGGGAACGGCTGCTAACCAGCAGCTGTCCGTTTTAATTCTTTTTTTTTCAGTTTTTAGTTAGTTTGGTTTGTCGTTTTTTCGGAGAAATGGACTTCTTATTGTGGGGGGAAGGAGGTAACCTGACTTCGTGGAGCGGTGCGGGCGATGCCTTGCCTGGGTCACCGCGCTGGATCGACGCGCTGGAGCTCCGGTGAGCTGGACTGCCGAATGCAACACCTCCGGGCTGCGGGTCTGCGGAGCGGAGCGGGAGGCGCCGACATTAACATCGGGAGCCTGGGAGCTCCAACTCGGTGCGTCCTTGTCGGCACTTGTCAGAAGCCGACAATCCCCTGCTAGGAAGCGGCCGTTCCAGGTGGCCCAGCCGCTGTGAGGACTCTCCCGACGCCGGGGCAAGACCACCCGGCTAGAACGGCCAGGAACATCGGGCCTCCGTTGAGGCAACAGCGGTGGCCTTAATAGGCCTGACTTTTGGGAGAACTGGGGTTGGGGACTGGACTTTTGTGCCTTCCCCCACAGTGGTAACCACTGTTGGGGGATGATTTTTCTGTGTGTAAGGTACTTTGTTAGTCTGTGTCCAAGATGGCTGTCGGAAGAGAGGGTGGACGTTGGCGCGCTTTAGCTGCCGCTGCTCTCTCTTCACATTGTGTTTTTTATGATTTTTTGATTTTGTGTCTTTGGAGCGATTTCTATCTTTAATTTGTATATTGATGATGTCCTTATTATTTATTTTTCTCCGACTATATGTTTTTTTTTTCTCTTCTGTTTAATCTTTGTAAGGTGATTTGAAAGGCACCCGAAAATAAAATGTATTATTATTATTATAACAGCGCCAGAGACCCAGGTTCAATCCTGGCTACGAGTGCTGTCTGTACGCAGTTTGTACGTTCTGCCCGTGACCTGCGTGGGTTTTCTCCGGGATCCCCGGACTCCACCCACATCCCAAAGATGTACAGGCTTGTAGGTTAATTGGATTCTGTAAATTGGCCACAGAGTGTTGGATGTGAAAGTGGGATACCATAGAACTAGTGTACAGGTGATCGTTGGTCGGCACGGACTCAGTGGGCTGTAGGGCCCGTTTCCATGATGTAAATAGATACAGAATGCTGGAGTAACCCAGCGGGACAGGCAGGAGGGAAGAAATGCGTGATGTTTCGGGTCGAGACTCTTTCTCAGGGCCTCTCATTCTTCTTTCATGCTGTATCTTTTTAAGTTTAGAGATACAGCACAGAAACAGGCCTTCTGGCCCTTGGGTCCACGCCGACTAGTGATCCCCGCACATTAATACAATCCTGCACACACTAGGGACAATTTACACTTATACCAAGCCAATTTACCTCCATACTTGTACGTCTTTGGAGTGTGGGAGGAAACCGAAGATCTCGGAGAAAACCCACACAGGTCACGGGGAGAACGTACAAACTCTGTACTGACAGCACCCGTAGTCAGGATCGATCCCGGGTCTCCGGTGCTGCATTCGCTGTAAAGGCACCAACTCTACCGCTGCGCCACCGTGACCGCCCTGAATGAAACTGAACTAATTTCATCTCTCAGGAATCTGAAGTATTATTCGTAGCCCATCCTTTCTCTGGGAACACTTCATCCTTTCACACTTACTGTGAACACTTTCTCTGGTTGTCCCCGTGCCCTCATGTTCGTGTCGTGGATCTGTTTCAGGATCATCCAGGCCTCGTCGTGCTTCCCCACCTGCAAACGCAGACAAACCAAAGCCGTGACATTTCATCCCTTTCGGAAACAGAAGTATTTTAATCATAGAACATAGAACAGTACGATACAATACGATACGATACAAACTTTATTTATCGCAATAGGGATATTGATCTGCCAACAGTCATAAAACACAAAATACATCAAACAAGAAATTAAAGTGTTGAGTGGAAAAGATTGGGGATGGGCAAAGATTGGAGGGGGCAGAGGGGGGGGCGGAGTCAGTCTCAATCTCAGTGTGTCTCACAACAGCAGGGGGAGGAGTTGCACAGTACAGTACAATAAGTTAGGTCTTTATTCTCTGGAGCGCAGAAGGTTAAGGGGGGACTTGGTAGAGGTCTTTAAAATGATGAGAGGGATAGACAGAGTTGATGTGGACAAGCTTTTCCCTTTGAGAATAGGAAGATTCAAACAAGAGGACATGACTTCAGAATTAAGGGACAGAAGTTTAGGAGTAACATGAGGGGGAACTTCTTTACTCAGAGAGTGGTAGCGGTGTGGAATGAGCTTCCAGTGGAAGTGGTGGAGGCACTTCGTTGGTATAATTTAAAAATAAATTGGATAGGCATATGGATGAGAAGGGAATGGAGGGTTATGGTATGAGTGCAGGTAGGTGGGACTAAGGGAAAAAAGTTGTTCGGCACGGACTTGTAGGGCCGAGATGGCCTGTTTCCGTGCTGTAATTGTTTTATGGTTAAATGGTTATAGTACAGCACATGAACAGGCCCTTCGGCCCACAATGCCTTTGCTGAACATAACGGCAAGTTTAAGCTAATCTGCTCTGCCTACACGTGATCCACTTCTATCCATCCCCTGCATATTCATGTGCCTATCTGAAGCCTCATCAATTGTATCTGTTGTATTGTATCCACCTCCTCCACCACCACCACCTCTGGCACTGTGTTCCATGCACCCACCACTCTCTGTGTAAAATAACTTGCCCTGCACATCTCCTTTAAACTTTGCCCCTCTCACCCTGAAGCTGTGCCTTCTAGTTTTTGTCATTTCCACCCTGGGGAAAACAGTTTAACTGACGTACAAAATCCTTTTTGGTACAGAACTCAGAAAAAGAATATTGCTGCCAAAATCAGACAAGGTTTATGGAGGAAGAATCAATCAGTTCTGCTCTGCTTAATTAGGAAGGAAATTATACAGTACATTCCTCATTCTGATCAAATGGAGAAATGCTTCATAAAATTGTTTTCTGATTAGTGAAATACTGTTGAAGTGCTAGGGTTTACCCACACGTGCTGCATAATCCATGATAGACTAAAAGGCTCTCATTCTTCTCAATTTGCTAACTTAACTCATCTTAGCTTGGTGCCTTCATCTTGGGGGACAGGTTCCTACATCTGGTTGTGATAGTGTGATGCACTGTTGAAAAGTGTCACGTCACAGTGGCGCAGCGGTAGAGTTGCTGCCATACACTACCAGGGTCCCAGGTTCAATCCTGACTCTGGGTCAGATTCACATTCAATTTCAATTTAATTGTCATTGTCAGTGTACAGTACAGAGGCAACGAAATGCATTTAGCATCTCCCTGGAAGAGCGACATAGCAAACGATTTGAATAAATAATAATAAGTGTCCGGGGGGGGGGTGGTGATTGGCAGTCACCGAGGATTGGTGCCGTCTGTATGGAGTTTGTATGTTCTCCCCGTGACCTGCATGGGATTTCTCCGATTGCTCCGGATTCCTCCCACGCTCCAAAGACGTACACATTTAGGTTAATTGGTTTGGTAAAATTAAGAATTGCCCCGAGTGTGTGTCGGATAGCGCTAGTGCGTGGAGATCGATGGTCGGCACGGACCCGGTGGGCCGAAGGGCCTGTTTCCTCGCTGTATCTCTAAGCTAAGCTTAACGCAGGAAGGTTTTGGCATGAACTCTATTGTGCCCCAGAGTACATTTATTTTCTAACACTCAAAATCAATCATGGAATGGCTGTGTGATCTTCAAGTCTTGAGGAAGAATTGGGGGAGGGGAACAGGGTCTGGTAGAGAGAAGAAAACTAGGAAAATATCCGGTGCAAAATGGTGACGGACATGTCCACAAATATGTTCCTCAAACAAAGACAACATAGATTGTTACTGCAAACCAATGCTACTGGATCCCAGAAATGAAACAGAAAATGCTGGATATACTCAGCAAATTTCTGAACCGTTAAAGTCCAAAAATCTGAAATGAGACTTTAGAGATCCTGCAAGGAAACAATCTCTTTGGCCCACCGAGTCTGTGCTGACCAGCTATCACCCTGTACACCAGTACTATCCTATGCACTAGGGACAATACACTGAATCTAATTAACCTATAATTCCATTCATCTTCAGAATGTGGGAAGAAACCGGAGCACCCGGAGAAAACCCACGCATTCACTGGGAGAACGTACATACTCCGTACAGACCGCACCTGTAGTCAGGATCGTGTCTGGGTCTCTGGAGCTGTGAGGCAGCAACTCTACCACTGTGCCAACATGCTGCTGTGAAATGTTAATTTCACGTTTGAAATGAAATTAATTTTTCCTGCTACCTCCTGCAATCAGTTTGAAGAAGGGTCCCGACTCGAAACGTCACTTATCCATTTACTTCAGCGATTCTGCTTGACCCGCTGGGTTACTCCAGCATTGTGTGTCTATCTGAAATATTAACTCTGTTTCCCCCTCCCCTAATGACGGCTGACGTGCCGAGGATTTGCAACGTTTTGTTGTACCATTAGGGATTGTTATTGTATTCTGAGTCCGTGCAGGAAGGGGAAGCCCCTTGCCTAGGTACCTTACCTCCAGCAGGTATCGAGGACTTTCAGGCATGAAGGTGAGGGCCACGACCGAGGAGACACAGGGCAGAGCACAGACAACGACAAACACTCGCCAGCTGTGGAACTGGTACGCAGAACCCATGCTGAAACTCCAACCTGCCCGGGAAACAAGCACATTCAGAGTAAGTTAGACAGTAGGAGAGCTCCCCTTCCCCTCACCCCACTCACCATCATCTCCAAGGACCTTAATTGGGGGGCCACCATCGACTCCACAGTCAAAAAGGCACAACAGAGGATGTACTTCCTGCGGCAGATGAGGAAGCACAAACTGCCACAGGCAATGATGGTCCAATTCTACACGGCCATCGTAGAGTCTGTCCTCACCTTCTCCATCATGGTCTGGTTTGGCTCAGCCACCAAGCACGGCACCTGCTGACAAGGTTATTGGCTGCAACCTTCCCCCCATTGATGAACTGTACACTGCAAGGGCCAGGAAGCGAGTGGGCATGATCATCTCTGATTCCTCTCACCCTGGCTACAAACTCTTTGAATCACTTCCCTCTGGAAGGTGACTCCGGACTGTCAAAGCTGCCACACCCAGACATAATAACAACTTTTTTCCCCACCAGTAGTAGCTCTACTCAACAGCCAAATGTCTGTAGTCTCCTTTTGCTCTAGTATTTTATTTCATTCACATGTTTAATCGATAATGTTTTATTATTAATGTTTAATGGTTTATGTGTCATTCCTAACTGTCACTGTATGTCATGTTGTCACTTGTGGGCAGAGCACCAAGGCAAATTCCTTGTATGTGAATATACTTGGCCAAAAAACTTATTAATTCATTCAATCATACATTCATCCATTCATTCATTCATTCATTCATTCAATCCATAGTCCAATGTCACTTTATTTGTCACATGTGCAACTGCACAGTGACATTCTTTTTACGTATGTACAATTGCGGGCAATTTCCAAATCCCGGTCTAATGGAGCGGTTCCTGATCCAGGTAAGTCCCAGGCTCCTGCTGGGCATTCCTCCATCACCTTTGATTGGATCGGCCTGCAAACTGACGTCCCTCTCCTCTCCTCGCCCGGCCATCCTTGTGTCCCGGGGCCCCCACCTGCAGCTGACCTTGAAGGCCCCGGTTCACTCTCCGACCGACCCTTCAATTCACGTTCAATTCAATGCATCTGTGCCATTTCACTTCTCATTTCATCAGTGTGCCTATAAATAGTTTGGAGTTGCAACTCAGACAGAACCGTTTAACAAATCCTTGGTGTTATCAAAGGCAAGGATGTCATGAGGTTGGAAAGAGTGCAGCAAAGATTCATCAGGATGATACTAGTTCTTGAGGCTTGAGTTACATGGAGAGTCATAGAGTGATACAGTGTGGACACGACATGCCCCTTCGGCCGAACTTGCCCACATCGACCAACGTGCCCCAGCTACACCAGTCCCACCTGCCTGCGTTTGGCCCATACCCCTCTAAACCTGTCCTATCCATGTACCTGTCCAAATGTTTCTTAAACGTAGCCAGGCTGGGACTTTTCTCCACTAGAGTGTAAGAGGTTTAAATAAGGCGAATCATCACAATCTTTTTCTCAAGGTGGAGAAGTTCAAAACTAAAGGGCCTAGAGTTAAGGTGAGAGGGGAAAGATTGAGGGGCAAAATCTCCACACGACGACACTTAGAAGATATTTTAGATGGCTACGTAGATAGGAAAGGTTTAAAGGGATATAAGCCAAATGCAGACAGTCGAGACAAACTCAGCTATAAAAACAGGTCAGCATGGACGAGTTGGACCCTAGGTCCTGTTTCCTTGCTGTATGACTCGATAACTCAAAGAAGCATTGTTCAGAACTCTAATCCAACTGTAGCTAATGGGTGTAATGGCAGATTATTATATCGTTCAAGGAATCTTTCCTCTAGCCCAGGGGTGGCGAACCTTTTCATGGTGGAAAGCTGCATTAAGTTAGCTGTAATCGAATAAGGCCTCATCCAAGAAACTTCAATTAGATGTACTTCAAAATGTACATTATTTTGTTAAAATAGCCCTCATGACTAACTAATGTTTTCATTGTGGCCGTCATTTGGGGAGGATTATTTAGTTGAATCTTCTTTTACTCTTTGGTATTTTAAATACGTTAATTTTAAGATTAAAATAAATATAACAAAAGATGAACAAAAACATATTAATAATAATAATAAAATGATTTGTTCTACAAAATTTGGATTCATTCAAAAGGCCGCACTTAATGGCTTAGAAGGCCGCATGTTCCCCACCCTTGCTCTAGCCAGTATGTTTGAAGACAGGGGTAGAAGATAATCAAGGCGAATTGGATAGGCCAAACATACTACTCCTCATTTACTTCTAAATCTAGGGGTACAGCTATTCTTATTAGGAAAGGTATTCCTTTTAAATTAAAGAATATTATATCAGATAAAGAGGGAAGGTATACTATAGTCTCGGGTGAAATTTATGCAACCCCACTAACTTTGATAAATATTTATGCTCCGAATTTTGACAACCCCCAATTTTTTGATAAAATTATTGATATAATATCAGAGTTTAATTACCAAAATGTGATAATAGGGGGGGACTTTAACTGTGTTTTAGATTCATATCTAGATAAGTCATCAAAACAAAAGAAGAGTAATTTAAAATCTAAAACTAGCGAACTTCTAAATACATATATAAAAAATACTAATATAATAGATGTATGGAGATCTGCTAATCCAGTTGGAAGGGAATACTCGTTTTACTCTCCGGTGCATAAAACTTATTCAAGAATTGATTATTTTTTAGTGGACATGAAATTAATGCCTTATACAAACAACCCAACATACCACATTAGTAGTATCTCAGATCACTCTCCGTTGACATTCTCAGTAAAATTTGAGGGAATGGCGGGTAAAAATTTTTTTTGGAGGTTTAATACACATATTTTAAATGACGTGCAAGGCTATCAATATTTAAAACAACAAATGAAACTTTTTTTTGATACAAATGATATACCAGGTACTTCGCCTTCTTTATTATGGGAAACCTTTAAGGCATTTATGAGAGGAATTATAATTTCATACCAGTTTTCAAAATAAAAAGAATAAGACAGAACAATTGTTGTTAGAACAAGAAATCAGACAGTTAGAGTTGGATAATGCCAAAGATTCCACGACAGATAAACACAATAAGATAGTATTACTGAAATTTAAACTTAATCGAATTTTATCGGCAAGAGTAATAAGACTATCCCAAATTACAAAACAGGAACATTTTGAGTTTGGTGACAAGCCACATAAACTTTTAGCTCGCCAATTGCAAAAAAAAGAAAGGGAAAATACTATAACCAAAATTAAATCAGAGAAAGGCGAATTACTAATACTACCTAAAGATATTAATAATAGATTTGCCCAATTTTACCAAAACTTATATACATCTAAAATTAAAATAGAAGATAGTAAAATAAAAACATTTCTAGATAACTGTAATCTTCCAATACTGGACCCTTTGGAACAAGAGGAACTAGGAGCTCAAATTACAATCAAAGAAATAGGTGAAACAATAAAATCGTTGAAAAATGGTAAGACACCGGGACCAGATGGTTTTAATAATGAATTTTATAAAAAATTTCAGGAGATAACGGCCCCTTATTTATTTAATTTATACTCCCATGCTTTTAAAGAAAACAAACTACCTGAAACACTAACAGCATCAACTATTACGCTTATTCCAAAAAAAGATAAAGATTTAGAAGATCCGGGCTCGTACAGAGCTATATCACTTTTAAATACAGATCAGAAAATTTTAGCAAAGATTTTAGCAAGTAGATTAAGCAAATATATTAGTAAACTGATAAACCCTGATCAAACGGGGTTTATACCTAAAAGATACTCATTTAATAATCTGAGACGCCTGTTTAATATAATGTACTCGCATAAAGTAGAGGAAGAAGATATATCAATTATTTCTTTGGATGCAGAGAAAGCATTTGATCAGGTAGAGTGGCAATACTTATATAAAGTACTACAAAAATTCAACATGGGAGAGAATTTTATAACATGGGTAAAATTATTATATGATAAACCGATGGCAAGAATTTTAACTAATAACATGTTATCTCAAAAATTTCAACTATCAAGGGGTAATAGGCAGGGATGTGCACTATCACCCCTGCTATTTGCCCTTATGATAGAACCCCTGGCTGAAAGTATAAGAATTCATCCGAATATTCAGGGCTATAATACCAGGGACTCAAAGAATAAAATCTCATTATATGCAGACGATATACTTTTATATATTACAAAGTCACAAACGAGCATACCAAATTTATTAAACTTAATAGAGGAATTTGGGTCCTTTTCTGGATATAGAATAAACTGGAACAAAAGCGAAATCATGACATTAAAACCTCAAGAACCTACACACTTACTGAAGTTCCCCTTTAAAATCGCAACAGAAAAATTTAAATATTTGGGTATTCAGATTACTAGAAAATATAAAGCATTATTCAATGCTAATTTCATACCTTTATTAAATAAACTTAATACACAGATTAAATTTTGGAAAACACTTCCCTTATCATTATTAGGTAGAATAAATGCAATAAAAATGATCTTCTTACCACAATTACTATACCTATTTCAGTCTATACCGGTATATATACCAAAATATTTTTTTTAAAAATTAGACTCTAACATTACAAATTATATTTGGGACTATAAATCACATAGAATCACAAAAAAACACTTATGTAAACCAAAAGAGGTCGGGGGACTTTCACTTCCGAATTTTATGTATTATTACTGGGCAGTGCATATTAAGAATATGATTTATTGGTTGGATAGTTCTACACAACAGACAGAATGGATAAAAATGGAGAAGGAGGATTGTCATCCTTGTAATATAGGAACGATCCTCTTTTCCCCCAAAAAACTGAATAACACAATATATAAGAAGAACCCAATTGTATATGGTACAATAAGAATTTGGAAACAAATAAAATTATCTTTAAAATTAAGAAATCTATCACTGTTAATGCCAATTGCGAATAACCCTTTATTTAAACCATCTCTTATTGATAAGACATATAACCAATGGGAAAGTCTCGGAATTAGAAGGATCAGGGATATGTACGAAATAGGAAACCTACTATCATTCCAACAACTACAATTAAAATTTAAATTGAAAAACAACCAATATTTTAAATATCTTCAGATTTGCGACTTTGTGAAAAAATATATACAAGGATATCAAAAAGTAACTCCTGACTTATTGGAAGAAGCAATGAATATTGAAGCTGACTCACAAAAATTAATATCCTATTTATATAATAGTATTCTAAATATAGACCTACCATCGACAGAGGTACTTAGAGAAGAGTGGGAACGGGAATTAATGATAAAAATTACGAAGGTTAAATGGGAAAAATACCTGATATATATTCACAAATGTTCAATTAATGTAAGACATAATCTAATACAATTTAAAATTGTACATAGATTATATTATTCAAAAACAAGATTGAACAACTTTTATCCAAATATATCCGCCACTTGTGATAAATGTCTAGCCCAAAAGGCAACTATAACACACTCCTTAGTTTCCTGCAGAAAACTTTATAGATTTTGGAATGATATTTTTGAAATACTTACAAAATTATTCAAGACAAGAATGGAACCTAATACTGAAATGATTATATTTGGTGTAATGGAAGATGGGAATAAATTGAACGCGTCTCAAAATCTATTCCTTAATTATGGTTTAATAATAGCAAAAAAATTAATACTTAAATTTTGGAAGGGTACATCAATACCAACGCTTAAAATGTGGATTGCAAGTATGTTGGACACCGCTCATCTTGAGGAAATGCGATTCCTCCTAATGGATAAATCAGACCAATTCATAACGAGTTGGTCTCCATTCGTCGTTTTTTTGGAATCATATGGTGCAACACAATTGTAAAAAATAACTGTTTCAGGACTGGACGAGGGTTGGTCAAGACTATAAATAATGATCTCCTTTTCTTTTCACTATTTTCTCTCTCAACTTTCTTCATTTACTCGTTTTCTTTCTTCACACACTATATATTTCACATTTTTCTATCCTTTACTATCTAACTTCTTTTTCTTATTCTCATCTTTTTTCAATGTAACAAAAAAAAAAGAAGTTGTACATAAAATGTATTATGAAAATATATATTAGGCACTTTGGTGCCATATGACTGTGCTTACTTCTAATAAAATAAAATATTTTAAAAAAAACAAAAAAAAACATATTAATAATAATAATAAAATGATTTGTTCTACAAAATTTGGATTCATTCAAAAGGCCGCACTTAATGGCTTAGAAGGCCGCATGTTCCCCACCCTTGCTCTAGCCAGTATGTTTGAAGACAGGGGTAGAAGATAATCAAAACGCATTTACAAGCTCTCCACGAGACATTCAATGTCATCGAAAGATAAATCTTCCAAAACACCATCTCTTAATTAATAGTTTCTTTATTGTGGTAGTAAAAACAGTAAGATATTCATCCAAACTTCTCCTTGTTTGAGAACATTTTGATCTTACTCGTGCATGGTGGAACTCGTGCATGGTGGAGAGCTATCACCTCTCCCCCATGCTTCTTCAAACTAAACTAAAAACTAATAGGGCATCGGGTCGAGAGTCCCATGCGCAAACACGCCTCCGACTACGTAATAAATCCCACCCACATAATTATGGGCAGATAAAATTTAATAATAACTGGTTATAGTTATAACATACTGAGTTAAGCTAAATGGTTACTACAGTGGGCGTTGAATGGAATGTTCAGCATCAAATGCCGCATGGTGAAGCTACTGCCAAAGGTGACTGCAATATATTGTCCTTTTTATATTAAAAGATCGATACAAAGTGCTGGAGTAACTCAGTGTGTCAGACATCATCTCTGGAGACGATGGACAGGTCAGGACCATTCTTCAGACAGATTGAGGTTGTGGAGTGGAGGGGGGAGCTCATTGTAGACTTCAGGAAGTCCAGAGGTGGCACGCACACCCCCATCCACATTAACGGGACGGAGGTGGAACGTGTTTCTAGCTTCAGGTTCCTGGGAGTCAACATCTCCGATGACCTCTCTTGGACCCACAATACCTCTACTCTGATCAAGAAGGCTCATCAGCGTCTCTTCTTCCTGAGGAGACTGAAGAAGGTCCATCTGTCTCCTCAGATCCTGGTGAACTTCTACCGCTGCACCATCGAGAGCATCCTTACCAACTGCATCACAGTATGGTATGGCAACTGCTCTGTCTCCGACCGGAAGGCATTGCAGAGGGTGGTGAAAATTGCCCAACGCATCACCGGTTCCTCGCTCCACTCCATTGAGTCTGTCCAAAGCAAGCGCTGTCTGCGGAGGGCGCTCAGCATCGCCAAGGACTGCTCTCACCCCAACCATGGACTGTTTACCCTCCTACCATCCGGGAGGCGCTACAGGTCTCTCCGTTGCCGAACCAGCAGGTCGAGGAACAGCTTCTTTCCGGCCGCTGTCACTCTACTAATATATATATATTTTTTTTTAATTCAAATCGTTTGCTATGTCGCTCTTCAAGGGAGATGCTAAATGCATTTCGTTGTCTCTGTACTGTACACTGACAATGACAATTAAAATTGAATCTGAATCTGAATGGTCCCAACCTGAACATTCTCCAGAGGTGCTGCCTGACCCACTGAGTTACTCCAGCACTTTGGGTCTATCTCAGTGTACCTCAGCATCTGCAGTTCCTTCCTACAAAGGAACTGCAGCTACTGATTTACAAAAAAAAAGACACAAAGACCTGGAGTAACTCAGTGGGTCAGGCAGCATATCTGGAGACCATGGATGGGTGACGTTTCAGGTCGGAACCCTTCTAAAGACTGAAGGAAGATTCCAACCCATTCTTTTTCTGCAGAGATACAGCCTTGCCCGCTGAGTGACTCCAGCACTCTGTGTCTATCTGCAGTTCCTTGTGTCTCTATTTACGAAGATCAACTTTATGGAGTGCTTCCTGTACATGGCCAAGTGCCAAATCACCAAAACCTGATTAAGAAATTCAGAAACAGTGATTCAAGTCCCTAAAACCTGGCATCTTAACAAATGTAGGAACATATGGAAAATGCAGTTATGTGAGCTTTGCAGCTAAAATGGTGAAAATTTTCAATGCCGGGATTAAAATAGCTACATGAAATCTGAATTGAAAAAGCCAACTGCTCAAGGCAATGAAATAGGAATACATTTTGATGGATGCACAAAGATTGCTTTCATGACAAATTGTACATTAACATTCTGCCTGAAGAATTGTACATTAACATTCGACCCGAAACGTCACCTATTCCTTTGCTCCATAGATGCTGCCTCACCTGCTGAGTTTCCCCAGCATTTTTGTCTACAGTACATTAACATTATATATTCTAGGAGCACTTTTGTGCAAATAAAGGGAGTTTAAATTGAGTTTAGTTTAGTTTAGAGATACAGCAGGGAAACGGGCCCTTCGACCCACCGAGTCCGCGCAGGGCATTGATCACCCGTTCACACTAGTTCTATGTTTATCCCACTTTCTCATCCACTCCCGACACACCAGGAGCAATCTACCTACAAACTCACACATATTTAAGACGGCGGAGGAAACCGGAGCACCCTGAAGAAACCCACGCGCTCACAGGGGCTAATGTACTAAATGCACACACACAGCGCCAGAGGTCAGGATCGAACCCGTCTCTGGCGCTGTGAGGCAGTAGCTCTACCAGCTGCGCCTCTGTGTAATATCAAACTAATATCATTTCAATTTTAGCAAACCGCTATTAAAGTTAATGTCACACTCCCACATCCAAACACCCCCAAATCTTGTGTCCGGTACATAAGCATGTTGATTGCATTCATACCCTATTCATTCATTCATTCAATCATTCATTCATTCAATCATTCATACATTCATTCATTCATACCCTATTCATACTGGGGCCACGGTTTAAGAATAAGGGATAGACCATTTAGAACGGAGATGAGGAAACACTTTTTCACAGAGACTTGTGAGTCTGTGTAATTCTCTGCCTCAGAGGGCGGTGGAGGCCAATTCTCCGGATACTTCAAAGAGAGAGCTAAATAGGGCTCTTAAAGATAGCGGAGTCAGGGGATATGGGGAGAAGGCAGGAACGGGGTACTGATTTCGGATGATCAACCATGATCACATTGAATGGCGGTGCTGGCTCAAAGGGCCGAACTGCCTTCTCCTGCACCCATTGTCTATTGTCAATTGTCCTAACCTTTTCGCAGAGACTCCTTCATCGGTCTGAAGTCATTGGTGAGGCCGCACTTCGAGCACTGTGTTCAGTCCTGGACACCATGTTGTAGGAAAGATGTTGTCAAGATGAGGAAACTCTTTTTTCAGAGTTTTGAATCTATGGAATCCTCTCCCACAGAAGGCAGTGGAGGCCAATTCACTGCATGTTTTCAAGAGAGAATTAGATTTAGCTGGAGCTGTAGGAAGAGTTTGAGTAGGCTGGGACTCTATTCCTTGGAGCGCAGGAGGATGAGGGGTGATCATACTAAGGTGTATAACATCATGAGAGGAATAGATTGGGTAGACACACAGAGTCTCTTGCCCATAGCAGGTGAATCGAGAACCAGAGCACATGGGTTTAACGTGAAGGGGAAAAAGATTTAATAGGAATCTGAGGGGTAATTTTTTCACCAAAGGATGGTGGGTGTATGGAACAAGCTGCCAGTGGAAGTAGTTGAGGCTGGGACTATTCCAATGTTTAAGAAACAGTTAGACAGTACATAGACAGGACAGGTTTGGAGGAATTTGGAACAAACGCGGGGAGGTGGGACATGTTGGCTGGAGTAGGAAAGTTGGGCCGAAGGGCCTGTTTCCTCACAGTGTCCCTCTATGACTCTATGACATGGGGTTTGGGTTTGGGGGTAAACATGCAGAGGGAGCTTCCTCAGCCAGAGCAGGGAAGGTGCTGGGATATACTGCCAGAGTGGGGCATTGCCCACTATGTCTACATTCTCACTTCACTCAGCCAGGCAGTGAAGGCTGGGTGCTGAGGGACAGCTCTTAAAGATAGCGGAGTCAAAGGATATGGGAAGAAGGCAGGAACAGGGTACTGACGGTGGATGATCAGCCATGATCACAGTGGATGGCGGTGCTGGCTCGAAGCGCCGAATGGCCTACTCCTGTACCTATTGTCTGTTGTCCATTGTCTATTGACACAAGTACAACAGGCAACATAAAGAAAAAAATAACCAATACATAGAAACATAGAAAATAGGTGCAGGAGTAGGCCATTCGGTCCTTCGAGCCTGCACCGCCATTCAATATGATCATGGCTGATCATCCAACTCAGTATCCCGTACCTGCCTTCTCTCCATACCCCCTGATCCCTTTAGCCACAAGGGCCACATCTAACTCCTTCTTAAATATAGCCAATGATCTGGCCACAACTACCTTCTGTGGCAGAGAATTCCACAGATTCACCACTCTCTGTGTGATTTTTTTTTTCTCATCTCGGTTCTAAAAGACTTTGCCCTTATCCTTAAACTGTGATCCCTTGTTCTGGACTTCCCCAACATCGGGAACAATCTTCCTGCATATAGCCTGTCCAACCCCATAAGAATTTTGTACGTTTCTATAAGATCCCCCCTCAATCTTCTAAATTCCAGCGAGTACAAGCCGAGTCTATCCAGACTTTCTTCATATGAAAGTCCTGACATCCCACGAATCAGTGTGGTGAACTTTCTCTGTACTCCGTCTATGGCAAGAATGTCTTTCCTCAGATTAGGGCAAGAATGTTTTTCCTCAGATTAGGGCAAGAATGTATTTCCTCAGATTAGGGCAGTAGAGGCATGGTGGCTTAATGTGAATGGACCAGGCCAAATTGCGGTGCTTTTAACGCCCATGAACCTGAAGCTCGTGACTATCTCCACTCTCAGCCTCATTGATGCTGCCTGGGAGAGGTACATCACCCTGAAGTTGATGATGACCTCATGCTGATCATTGAGGAAAGGTGATTGTCTTGATATCCTGTTTCAAACCTCTCCTCTCCTTCTTGTACTATGCAGCATTATTATTTGAGATCTGAATCACCACTGTGGTGTCATCTGCAAAGTTGGAGTAAACAAAACTCAACTAAACTAAACTTTAGGTAGAGCACAAAGTGCTGGAGTAACTCTGCGGGTCAGGCAGCATCTCTGGAGAAAAAGAAGGGTCCCGACCAGACTCATCAGACCAGAAGGGTCTTGACCTGAAACATCACCGATCCTTTTTTCTCTAGAGATGCTGCCTGACCCGCTGAGTTACTCCAGCACTTTGTGTCTATCTTCGCTGCATACCAGCATCTGCAGTTCCTTTCTCAACTAAACTCTATCTATACCTCTCATCATTTTTTATACGTTCATCAGGTTTTCCCTCAATCTCCAGCATTCCAGACCAAACATTCCCAACTTGTCCACCCTTTTTAGGATGGACATCCATTTCAGGATGTAGATCCCTGGGATTCATCTGCATTTAAGTTCATTCACTTCTCTCTTTTTTTTTGTCTAATAAAGTCACGCACACCCCCATCCACATTAACGGGACGGAGGTGGAACGTGTTTCTAGCTTCAGGTTCCTGGGTGTTAACATCTCCGATGACCTCTCTTGGACCCACAATACCTCAACTCTGATCAAGAAGGCTCACCAGCGTCTCTTCTTCCTGAGGAGACTGAAGAAGGTCCATCTGTCTCCTCAGATCCTGGTGAACTTCTACCGCTGCACCATCGAGAGCATCCTTACCAACTGTATCACAGTATGGTATGGCAACTGCTCTGTCTCTGACCGGAAGGCCTTGCAGAGGGTGGTGAAAATTGCCCAACGCATCACCGGTTCCACGCTCTCCTCCATTGAGTCTGTCCAAAGCAAGCGTTGTCTGCGGAGGGCGCTCAGCATCGCCAAGGACTGCTCTCACCCCAACCATGGACTGTTTACCCACCTACCATCCGGGAGGCGCTACAGGTCTCTCCGTTGCCGGACCAGCAGGTCCAGGAACAGCTTCTTCCCGGCGGCTGTCACTCTACTCAACAACGTACCTCGGTGACTGCCAATCACCCCCCCCCCCCGGACACTCCTCCCACAGGAAAAACACTATGTCTGTATATATGCTAATGTAAATATTTATTCAAATCATATGCTATGTCGCTCTTCCAGGGAGATGCTAAATGCATTTCGTTGTCTCTGTACTGTACACTGACAATGACAATTAAAGTTGAATCTGAATCTGAATCTGATCTAATATATAAGTCCTTCAGTCCCTCATTCTCTCCAGACTTTTCATAAGTTCATAGGTTATAGGAGCACAAATAGGCCATTCAGCCCATCAAGTCTACCCGCTGCCGTTCAATCACGGCCGATCTATCTTTCCCCCTCAACCCGATTCTCCTGCCTTCTCCCCATAACCTCTGACACCCGTACTAATCAAGAATGTGTCAATCTCCGCCTTAAAAATATCCATTGACTTGGCCTCCACTGCCGTCTGCGGCAATTAATTCCACAGATTCACCACCCTCTGACTGAAGAAATTCCTCCTCATCCTTCTAAAGATACATCCTTTTATTCTGAGGCTATGGCCTCGGGTCCTCTTAATTCTCTGACATATCCAGCAAGTGATATATGTCTTATTCCAAGGAGGCAGATGCTGAATAACTACTCAGGGCTCCTGCAACGGCGACTTCTCCCGCCCGAGTTGCGGGGTCGAGGAGCTCCTGGAGCGGGGCCTAACATCACCGCCCCGCGCGGCTTGGAACGGCCGCGGGACTCTGCGAGCGCACACCGGGGTCTTTAACACCAAGACCCGGTGTGCGACCTCGCACCACCCGGCGTGGCTTTGATGGCTGCGGGACAATCGCCATCGCCAGCCGGGGGCTTTGACTTTGACTCTGACATCGGGGGGGAGAGAGTGCAGTGGAGAGATAAGTTTATTTGGCCTTCCATCACAGCTATGTGATGGATGTTTATGTAAAATGTAATTATGTTGTGTCTGGGGTCTATTTGTGTGTAATGTATGGCTGCAGAAACGGCATTTCATTTGGACCTCCAGGGGTCCAAATGACAATTAAATAGACTATTGACTATTGACTATTGACTTCAGCCCACCCAGTTTACCCATTTACATCAATGCAACCTTAATACCAGTTTTTATTTTCCCCCGCATTTTTATCAACTCCCCTCCGTTTCTGCCGCCCACCTACACATCCACGGCTATTTACAGTGGCCAATTAACCTACACGCCCGCACATTTTTTTGGCAAGTGGGAGGAAACTGTAGCACTCACAGGGAAACCATGTGCAAATCCCACACAGAGAGCACCCAAGGCTGGGATTGAACCTGAATCTCTGGTGCTAAGTGGTAAGGACTCGGCTAGATGCTCCACTCCGCCACATGATGGTGACCGTTAAACGCATGGATTGATAAAAATAAGGCATCGGATTCACTAATGTTGTTCAGAGAAGAAGATTGTCTATCTTTACACTAAGTAGTCTTTGTATAGTTTCTAGATCATAAGATTCTAAGTGACAGGGATTAGAATGTGGCCAATCGGCCCATCAAGCCTATTCTGCCATTCAATCACAGCTGATCTATCTCTCCCTCCTAACCCCATTCTCCTGCCTTCTCCACATAACCTCTGACACCCGTTCTAATCAAGACCTGCAGTAAAGTAATTGACATTTAGCTGGTCTCTGAAATGGCAAAAAAATCTATTCAGTTCAAGGGCGCTTAAGTTTAGTTTAGTTTAGAGATACAGTGCAAAAACATATCCTTCGGTTCACCGAGTCCACGCCGACAAGCGATCCCCGCACATTAACACCATCCTACACACACTAGGGACAATTTACAATTATACCAAGTCAATTAACCTACAAACCTGTATGTCTTTTGAGTGTGGGAGGAAACCGGAGCACCCGGAGAAAACTCACGCAGGGGGAACGTACAAACTCCGTACAGACAGTACTCGTAGTCGGGATCAAACCCGGGTCTTTGGTACTGTAAGGCAGCAACTCTACCGCTGCGCCACCATGCCGCACTTAGGGATGAACTATAATAGCTGACCTTGCCCACCAACATCCTGGACAAATTAAAATTAAACTTGTAAATCCATTGTAAATTGTAGCGGTGATGGGAATGGCGGAAATGTACAACTGCCTCTCCAGCCTCTTCCTCCCAGCCTGGGCTGTGGTGAGTTGAAATTAAAGGGCCTGTCCCACGAGCATGCGACTGCATGCGGCGGACGCAACCAAACCGGAAGCGGGGGCCGCGCGGAGGTCGAGTGATCCCGTACGTGTTGACGTGAAGTTCGAGCGAAGTCCGCGGGAAGTTCACGCTAGGTGTACGCCATCTAGATGCTGCGTACGCCGTCAAGATGCTACATACGGCGTTGAGACGCTGCACACGCCGGTCGAGGCGGTGCGTACGGCCTCAATGTGGCTGCGGGCCGGCAGGCCGTTGCCGCGCGGAATTTTTGGACAGTGTCAGTTTTTCGGGACCAGCTCCGCACAACTCCATACGGCTCCGGCGATTGAAGTGGGACCGGCCGTACGGCTCAAGCGACCACGTTAGGTCGCGCTTGCTGCCTGCAGTCGCATGCTCGTGGGACAGGTCCTTAAGAGTTGCAGGCCAGTTGCTCCCTCCATTTCACAATGGAGGCGTCAGGGGATAAATATTTTTAAAATAGATTCTGCACACGTCAAAATGTAAGAAAAATGTATTCTAGAAATAAAGTTCTGCATATTGATCGGCAGAGTAAAGTGAGTCATTAACTTCAAGGGCACTCCAAGTGACTTTCTCATTCGACTGCCTGTCAGCCAGTTCCATGCCAGGTGGAAACTGCGCAAAGAAAGGTTGACACGCATCCCGAACCAGCAGATTACCAGTGAAGTCAGTTCCCTTCACTGAGACTGACTGCAAAGCAGATTTACTTCAATTCACAGCCGCAAACCTGTTACGAAAGTGCTGCAATTATGCAACGCCACTGATCTGACAGAATGTCATGGTCGGAATGAAGACTGCATTGCATAGAGTTATAGAGTCATACAGCACGGAAACAGGCCCTTCAGCCCAACTTGCCCATGCCGACCAGGATGCCCCAATTAGGCGAGCCCCATTTGCCCACATTCAGCCCATATCCCCCTCAACCTTTGCTGAAGCTTTCATGAATCTGTCCAAGAGTCTTTTTAATGCTGCCTCAACTACATATACCTCCTCAGGCAGTTTGTCCCGTCACCCATCCATCACCCATCTGAGTGAAAATGTTGCCGCTCGGGTTGTTATTTAACCTATGTTTTTTTTTCAAATTATTCTCCAACTCTGGGCAAAGGCTTTGAGCATTCACCTCATTTATTTGCCTCATGATTTTATACACCTCCATAAAATCACCCTTCAGCCTCCAGCGCTCTAATGCAGATCTCCTTGTCATAGAGAGAGAGGCAGAGAGTTGGACAGCATGGAATCAGGCCCTCCAGAGAGTCATAGTCATAGGGTCATAGGGTCATAGTCATAGGGTTATAGGGTCATAGAGTCATAGGGTCATAGTCATAGGGTCATAGGGTCATAGGGCCATCGAGTCATAGGATCATAGTAAAAGGT
This sequence comes from Leucoraja erinaceus, assembly GCF_028641065.1. Taxonomy (NCBI): domain Eukaryota; kingdom Metazoa; phylum Chordata; class Chondrichthyes; order Rajiformes; family Rajidae; genus Leucoraja; species Leucoraja erinaceus. The sequence goes on along the minus strand of NC_073379.1, from coordinate 2,188,507 downwards.
TCATTGGGTCATAGAGTCATAGAATCATAGGGTCAAAGAGTCAGACAGCATAGATAAGGTAAATGCCGTCTTTTACCCAGAGTAGGAGAATCAACAACCAAATCACATTGGTTTAAGGTGAAGGGGGAAAGATTCAATAGGAACCTGAGGGATAACCTTTTCACACAAAGTGTGGTGGGTGTTAAACAAGCTGCTAGAGGAAGTAGTTGAGGCTGGGACTATCACAACGTTTAAGAAACATTTAGACAGGTACATGGATTTGATAGGTTTGGAGGGATATGGGGCAAACACAGGCAGATGGGACATGTAAGTGGGGCATGTTGGTTGGTGTGGGGAAGTTGCGCCAAAGGGTCTGTTTCCACGCTGTATGGCAACATGATTTATACCCCTCCAGGCATATCCATGTGACTATCTGAACGTAAGGCCACTTAAACATAGTCCTGTTTACTCATCGGCCCTTGATCTCATCAACCGACAACGGTACTCAGTCCTTCAAAACCTCAGATGGAACTGTTTGGGAAGTCTGTAGTACACTTTCTCAACTGAAATCATAAGTTCATAAGCTATAGAAGCAGAATTAGGCCATTTGGCCCATCAAGTATACTCTGACATTCAATCATGGCTAATCTATCTTTCCATCTCTTCCCCAGTCTCCCGCCTTCTCCCTGGAACTTTTGATGCATTTACTAATCAAGGCCCTGTCAATATCAGTACCCAAGACCTGGCCTCCACAGCCTGTGGCGATGAATTCCACTGATTCACCACCCTCTGACTAAAGAAGTTCCTCCTCATCTCCTTTCTAAAGGCACGTCCTAATCCTAGACTCTCCCACTGGTGGAAACATCCTCTCCACGTCCACGATATCCAGGCCTTTCAGTATTCACTATTGACTAAATCACTGGAAAAGAAAGCAAGCAGGCGTCGTTACTAATTCATTAACATTCAGCATGCAGCAATGCTGCACACTAATTGAATCCCAATGATGTCATCCCACTTCTTGCTTTATGAAGTACATTTGGAGAGTCAGAAAGGGGTTTTGATTAACCTCTCTGATGGCGTTCAATAAATTAGTCTTTGAAACCCTTTTCCCCAAAGGCTGGGCAGTGTATGAATACGTGACAAACAGCATCTACAATTGCTTTTGCACAAAAATCAATAAAAGGTAGGATAAGATTGCCACAAGTAGCGCAGAGCGGGTTTGTTCACTCACGGTTCTCATTACAGAGAACACTTCTCTCTGCAACTCCCTGGTTAACTCATCCCTTCCCACCCAAATCATCAACGGCTTCTTCCCTGCGGCTGTTACACTACTTAACTCTACATCTTGGTGATTGCCAGTCACCCCCCCCCGGACACTCCCTCCCCCAGAAATATTGCACTACTGTATGTACATATATATATTCTGCTGTTCATTATTCTATGTTCGCTCTTCTGGGGGAGATACTAACTGCATTTCGTTGTCTCTGTACTGTACACTGCACAATGACAATAAAGATTGAATCTGAATCTGAATCTGAATCTGATCCCCTCCCCCGGTACCTTCCCCAGCAACTGCAGGAGATGCAACGCCTGTCCCTGATACCTCCTCCCTCGACACTGGCCAAGGACCCCGGCAGTCCATTCAGGTGAGGCAGATGTTCACTTGTACCTCCTCCAACTTCATCTACTGTAACTGCTGTTCCAGGTGCGGACCCCTGTATATCGGCGAGACCAAGCACAGGCTTGGCGATCGGTTCGCTGAACACCTCCGCTCAGTCCGCCTTAACCTACCTGATCTCCCAGTTGCTAAACACTTTAACTCCCCCTCCCATTCCCGCACTGACGTTTCTGTCCTGGGCCTCCTCCATTGTCAGAATGAGACCCAATACAAATTGGAGGAACAGCACCTCATATTTTGCTTGGGTAGCTTACACGCCAGCAGTATGAACATTAATTTCTCTAACTTCGTCACCTTTGCTTTCCTTCTCTCCCTGTTTCTTCCTCCACCTTACTTCGACTAGTTTCACTGTCCCGCTGAGGAATTTTACTGATTGTATGCCTCGTTGTCACATTCCCCTCACCCAACAATGAACCGTTCTATGATCATCGTCTGCTTTGATCTGTCGTTTTCACACCTTACCCTTCCATATCTCTGTGTCTCCCTCTCAAGAGTCAAGTGTTTTATTGTCATGTGTCCCAGATAGGACAATGAAATTCTTGCTTGCTGCAGCACAACAGAATATGTAAACATAATACATAACGGGAGAAAATAAAAGTTCTGTGGGTATATATATACATTCACACATACTCAATAAGTAAACAAATATAATGCAATGATAATAATAGTCTGAAATAGGGTCTCGACTCGAAACGTCACCCATTCCTCCCCTCTACAAATGCTGTCTGTCCCGCTGAGTTACTCCGGCACTTTGCCACAAGAAGTGCAGAGCGGGTCTGTTCATCCATGGCTCTCATTACAGTGATGGCCATTGGCCATGTTGTTGATGTGAGTTTGATAGGAGCACATCTGCCAGCCCCAAAATGACAATAAACCCAAAGGATTTACAGGTCTCGTCGAGGCAACCGCATCCCTCGACGAAACCAAGTCTACAACACAGGGTTAAATATCACCCCTGCTGTTTTGTAAGTGCCGCAGTGTATATATACATGGCTAGTCATTAATCTTCAGTCGAGCCTTGGATTCCTGCAGTGTCACAGATTGTTAAAAGTCATTGGTTAGTCTGTATCCAGGGAGCAATTTCCACGGACCATTGCGCCGAACAGAACTCGAGCAAAGCCCAGACAAAGCCTGAACATTCCTCTCGCTCAATATCACCTTTTCACTCTACTGATTACCCCAAATGACCAAATGAATCACCGTGACAGAGATGCCTGCAGTGCAATGTGCGCAGCTCCGACTGAATACTTCATTAAAAACAGCCCCGTGCATTGCAATGTACATGAAGGTCCCTCCTGTTCCGAAGGCGCGGTTCTTTCCCACGAGACGTGTTTATATCGTTGACACTCCACTTATTGTTCATGAGTGTAGCCTACCCTTAGATCCTCGAGTGTAGACTTACTTTCCAGCTGTGCAACATCAGGAGCAAGCTTGACCATACCCTCATCATTTAGTTCAGCTCAGTTCAGTTCAGTTCCTTGCCACGTGTACCCAGGAAGAGTGAAAAGCTTTTGTTGCCTGCTAACCAGTCAGCGGAAAGACAATACATGATTACAATTGAGCCATTACAGTGTATAGATACATGATAAGGGAATAACTTTCAGTGCCAGGGAAAGCCACCAAAGTTTGATCAAGGATAGTCCGAGGGTCACCAATGAGGTAGCTGGTAGTTTAGCACTGCTCTCGGGTTGTGCTAGCATGATTTAGTTGCCTGATAACAGCTGGGAAGAAACCGTCCCTGAAGCCGGAGGTGTGCGCTTTCACGCCTCTATACCTTTTGCCTTACGGGAGAGGGGAGAAGAGGGTGAGACTTGTCCTTGATTGTGCTGCTGGACTTGCCGAGGCAGCGTGAGGTATAAATGGAGTCAATGGAAGGGAGGTTGGTCTGGGCTGCGTCCACAATTCGCTGCAATTTCTTGCGGTCTTGGATGGAGCTGGTCGCAAACATTAGCAATCATGACTGGGTTTTCCAGCCCCATCTCTTCTCCTCAATGTGCAGGGACTTCAGGACTCATTGCGTGTTCAGCATATCCCTGACTGAGGTCAGTTAACTCAGCCGAGAAGCAAAGAACCACCAGGCCCACTAGAATCAAGAATCTTTGACCACTCAAAAGGAGTCTTGTATTATACCAAGTCAATTAGCCTACAAGCCTTGTACGTCCTTGGAGTGTGGGAGGAAATCGGAGAAAACCCACGCAGGACACGGGGAGAACGTACAAACTCCGTACAGAAAGCACCCGTAGTCGGGATCGAACTGGGTCTCTGGTGCTGTAAAGCGGCAACTCTACTACAGCGCCCAATGGCAGAGTAGACTTGATGGGCCAAATGGTCTATTTCTGCTCCTGGACTTATGAACCTTCAGGGATGAGGGCGGTGACCGTTATTGCCGACTATCTATAAACGAGTGAGCGGGGTAGAGTTTAACCCAAGTCTGTAGGATGGGGGGGGGGGGGGGGGGGATGGGGGGGGGGGGGGGGGGGGGGGGGATTTATACCAGTGGGGGTTCACAGGCCAGGGAGCCGCAGAGGCCCCGGCACCACATGCCAGGGACGGGCTCAATACTCACGCCACCTTCATACTGCCCGCGCTCTCTGCTCCAGCAACCGGAAACGCATCAAGCAGCGCTAACTATTTGGGGGTGGGGAGGGGGGGGGGGCGTGGTGTTGGTGGAACGGGGGCCTCAGTCCGTTATAACCGAAATCCGCTGTACAGATTACTGTACATTCACGACGTGGTTTCCTCCACTCAAATATCCCGTTATACCCAGGACTTAATGAATTTATTGAAAAACTATTTTAACAAGCTTGCAATTTGTCAGTCGGAAAACAAAGATAGGAATTTCAACGAGCAAAACAGCACGGTGTCGCAGCGGTAGAGTTGCTGCCTAATGCCCCTGTCTCACTTAGGAAACCTGAACGGAAACCTCTGGTGACTTTGCGCCCCACCCAAGGTTTCCGTGCGTTTCCCGGAGGTTGCAGGTGGTTGCCGGAGGTTGCAGGTAGTGGAAGCAGGTAGGGAGACTGACAAGAACCTCCCGAAACCGCACGGAAACCCTGGGTGGGGCGCAAAGTGTCCAGAAGTTTCCGCTCAGGTTTCCTAAGTGGGACAGGGGCATTACATCGCCAGTGACCCATTTTCGATCCTGACTACGGGTGCTGTCTATGTGGTGTTTGTACGTTCTCCCCGTGACCTGCGTGGGTTTTCTCTGGGTGCTTCGGTTTCCTGCCACACTCCAAAGACGTACAGGTTTGTAGGTTAATTGCCGTCAATAAAATTGTAAATTGTCCCTAGTGTGTGTGTGTGTTGGATAGTGTCAGTGTGCGGGTATCACTGGTTGGCAATGGACTCGGTGGGCTGAAGGGCCTGTTTCCGCTCTGTATCTCCAATCTAAAAAACGAAACTAAACAGTTTATTTTACCAAACTCTGCACAAATGCTAGTCTGTGGACAGGAGAATGAAAGGTCATTGAGGGTTACCGTTCCGGGTGATCCCTTCCAAATCTCATTAGGTGGATTATGGTCTATAATTGACTTCAGTGCAAGACTGCTTGAGTCAGCAGCCCACGAGATTTACGCCAACGCACAACTATGAGAGTCCTTGATTGCAGGCAGAACTCCCTGGCTCAACATTCCCATTCAGTAAGCTGCGGCGAAGCAATTTGAATTATCTCCGTACGTTTTGACTGAATTTGCTTTAGCGATGCTGAGGACACACCATACTAAAGCAGCACCAATCATACTGATGAAGCTCCTAAGCACTTAGGGCAAAGTCTTCAAGATTTATCCTTTGCCGAGTTCAAAAGGTTATTGATCAATAAAACTCAATCTGCTCAAGTGGATTTTCTGAATTAATGGATATTGAGAGAGCAGCTTCACTTTTTCCCTGATTACATCTTTGTACTGTAAAGCCAATATGTTCAAGCTATGCCAATATTTATTTAGTCTACCGTAGGTACCAACAGGCCATTTTTAATGATAACAATTTGCAGAACAGTTTGACAAAATAATTGGCACACACCTTTCTCTCAATTTGAGGTGGAATCTTATTGGTGTGTGTCTGTGTTTTTTGTGTCATAGTCATACAGCATAGAAACAGGCCCTTCGGCCCAACTTGCCCACACTGGCCAACATGTCCCAGTTACGTTAGTTCCACCTGCCTGTGTTTAGTCCATATCCCTCCAAATCTGTCCTATCCATGTACCTGCCTAACAGTTTCTTAAATGTTGGGATAGTCCTAGCCTCAACAACCTCCTCTGGCAGCTTGTTCCATACACCCAAAAAGTGTGAAAAACTGTGAAAAAGTTACCCCTCAGATTTTTTTTTATTTTTATTTTTTAATTTGTATTTTTATTAGAAGCAGTGTACAGTAGCATAAACCGCCGCATATGACAAACATTTCGTGTACAACTTCAATTTTAAATTTAACAAGAAAAAGGTAGATCAAGAAAGAGAGAGAGTGAGAGAAGAAAAGAGTGAAGGATGTAGTGATGTGTAAACCCCTAGAGTACCAGATGGGCAGTCCAGGGGTGAATAAGTGATAGCCTGTAGAAAAATAAAGACAAAAACCCATAAAACTGTAAAAAAAAAAGAAAGAAAATTTAAAAAAAGTGAGAAGAAAAAGAAAAGAGAGAAAAAAAGGACCCGTTGTGTAGGGATATACCTGCTTCATATCTTACCACACTCATCACCCAGTTCGTGAATCGGTTTATTTCCAGAGTTGTGTTGCACCATACATTACTTGTAATAAATCAATAAATGGAGACCATATGTTTAAAAAATTTTTAACTCTGATTTTCCTGCTAAGACGAGTCTCATATCTTACCCCCCAGATTTCTATTAAATATTTTCCCCTTCACCTTGAACGTACGTCCTCTGGTCCTCGATTCACCAGGAAAAAAAAGATGGATCTGTTTTCTTGTTATCTCCAGTATATCTTAAACGTCTGTGATAGAATAAGTGGAGACGCTGATTAAACACAAACAATGCCTGCGGCCATACTTCATTTAATTCAGCTGGGAATGGGTAAACTGAATACTGCATCTTGACACAGCCTCCAACTGAATGCTTCCAACATTTGTCGTCTCACAGAGAATGAATTGAATAAATACTGAGCCCATGCCTGCCGATCGATAAATACAAAGAGCTGTGGATGTTATTTTTCAAAATGTGTCTCTCTGTCCGATGATTTGGTTCGACCATTTTAAATCCTTGTAGATCTTCAGTGGCTCTGCCCCAGTCACAGCGGTAAAAGAGTCATAGAGTCATATGTCTTCAGTTAAACTTCATTGTGCCGACAAATTCATCGCCACAGAAGGCTGTGGAGGCCAAGTCTCCATCAGATCCTCTGTCTCCTCAGATCCTGGTGAACTTCTACCGCTGCACCATCTAGAGCATCCTTACCAACTGCATCACAGTATGGTATGGCAACTGCTCTGTCTCCGACCGGAAGGCATTGCAGAGGGTGGTGAAAATTGCCCAACGCATCACCGGTTCCACACTCCCCTCCATTGAGTCTGTCCAAAGCAAGCGCTGTCTGCGGAGGGGCTCAATCGCCAAATACTGCACTCTCTGACCCCAACCATGGACTGTTTACCCTCCTACATTTGGAGGCGCAGAGAATGAATTGAATCCGTTGCCGAACCAGCCAGGTCGATCGATAACAGCTTCTTTCCGGCGGCCTGTCACTCTACTAAAACAACGTACCTCGGTCCTGCCATTTTAAATCCTTGTAGATCCCCCCCCCCCCCCCCCCCAGTCACACTTATAAATTATTATTATTATTTTATTTATTTATTCATTTTCAAATCGTTTGCTATGTCGCTCTTTAAGGGAGATGCTAAATGCATTTCGTTGTCTCTGTACTGTACACTGACAATGACAATTAAAATTGAATCTGAATCTGAATCTGATAGATTTTTGATTGGTACGGGTGTCAGATGTTATGGGGAGAAGGCCGGAGCATGGGGTTGAGAGGGAGGTGATTGAATGGCAGAGTAGACTTGATGGGCTCAAAGGCCTAATTCCGCTCTTGTCACTTATGAACTTATGGAACTTTGGGAAGAGTTCTGAAGCTTTATGATAAAAGGCGATGTAACTGAATTCATTCTTATTGAAAAAGAAACAAATGAGACACGACATAATTCAGGTGTTAAAATGATGGAGCAGCAAGGATAAATTTGATGAAAACATGTTATTCACAGAAAATTGGAAACTGGTATTGGAAATTGAAAATTGGAAAATTGGTAGGTTTTCTTTCAAAAGTGCTATGCGACAGACTAGTATTTCTTTGTCAATTAACCCTGGATAAATAACCTGTCAGGAGAGGAATTGATGACTACAAGGATAATAAGTCAAAGACACTTTGCAACTGTGGTGCAGATGGTGGAATAACAAAGTGCTGGAAGATCTTGATGGGTCAAGCAGCATCTGGGGAGGGAATGAGCAAGTGATGATTCGAGTGGGCACCCTTCATCAGTTTGGAGCCAAAAAGTCATCTATCCATTCACTTCCCGGAAGCTGCCTCATGAACTGCTGAGTTCCTCTCATACTTTGTGTTTTGCTACTGCGTAGCTGTGGTTTAGTCTAGTTTAATTTAGTTTGGAGAAACAGGCCCACTTGACCCACCGTGTCCACGCCAACAAACGATCACCCGCATACTAGTTCCATCCGACACACGAGGGACAATGTACAGAAGCCAACTAATATTCAAACCTGCACGTCTTTGGGATGAAAAAATCCATGTGGTCACATGGAGAACGGACAAACTCAGTTTGGACAGCACCCATAGTCAGGATCGAAACCGGGTCTCTGCCGCTGTGAGGCAGCAACTCTACCGCTGCACCAATGTTCTGCCAGTGTTGTTGCCAATGGGATTATCGTATCTCTATACCCATAAAACTCTGATCTTGGATGTGTATTTATTTGTGCATGTGATGTTCGTGTGCGTTTCACATCTCCTCGAAAACACGATGCGCTAACGGTGAATTTTTTACATATTCCAATAGAGATTTACGCCATGTCAAAAATCGCCTGATCTGAAAATTTCATGCGATATTTCTCGAGTTATTTATGAAAATGATCATAAATCTCAAATAACTTAGAAAATAAACGAGATGGTCTTGCTGATGATGTCACAATGGATCTGACTGCCTGCCTCTGCTCGCGCTGCGAGTGACGTCACCCCTTCATGACATCTTCTGTACTTCGTGGCTTCTTAACTTTCACTTCTTTAAATTTGTCACTTAGCGTTTGTAACTGCTGCTCAGGTCGTGCTGCATGTTCCGCTGGGCTCCTTGAAGTCCTAGAACATGGCGGCGGCATGAGGGAGCGGGGCAGCGCGGTGCGAAGGTGGCCCTGGGAGAGGCGGTCAATGGATACCTGCAATTGCTCCGCCGATCGCAGAGATTCGGGGAATCGTGACGCCTTTTCCCCGCTGGTGACCCTGATCCCACCTGCCGATCTCTGGCCATCACGGGGGATGGCCTCCTCTCCGTCTCCCCTGCCCGATTGTCTGTCATGTGGGTGGGAGGGTTTCCCCTCGCAGAAGCCACGATCGGCCAGACCTCGGCTGCTTTTGACCGTCCCCAGATCGTGCCCGCGGCCTCCCTCGAGTCTCCGCCGCCCGCTCACCGTGGGGCCCGCAGCCCGCTTGCTGTGGGCCCAGCAGCCCGCCTTGCTCCCCTCCTTCTCTCCCCCCTCTTCCTCTTCCGCACCCACTCCTCCTTCCCCCCCCCCCCCCCCCCCCCCCCCCCCCCCTCTCCCCCCCCCCTCTCCCTCCCCTCTCCCCCTCTCCTCTCCTCTCCCCTCTCTCTCCCCTCTCCCCCTCCTCCCCCCCTCCCCCCCTCACCTCCCCCTCCCCCCCCCCCCTACCCCCTCTACCCCCCTCCTCTGCCATCCTCCTCTCTCTCCCCTCCTCTCTCTCCCCCTCTCCCCCTCTCTCCCCCTCCCCCCCTCTCCCCCTCCCCCTCTCTCCCCCCCCCCCTCCCCCCCCCCCCCCCCCCCCCCCCCCCCCCCCCCCCCCCCCCCCTCCCCCCCCCCCCCCCCTCCCCCCCCCCCCCCTCCCCCCCCCCTCCCCCTCTCCCCCCCCCCCCCCCCCCCCCTCCCCCCTCCCCCCCCCCCCCCCCCTCCCCCTCCCCCCCCCCCCCCCTCCCCCCCCCCCCCCCCCCCTCCCCCCTTTCCCCCCTCCCCCCCCTCCCCCCCCACCCCCCCCCCCCCCCCTCCCCCCCCCACCCCCCCCCCCCCCCCTCTCCCCTCTCCCCCCCCCCCCACCCCCGCCCCCCCCCGTGTGTGGGAGGTGGTTACTGTGTGTGACGTGCAGGCCCCCCCCGTCGTCCCCCCCCCCCCCCCCCCCCCAACGCGCATTGAGAGGACAGGACCCAACAGGTCCCCCTTGGTCTAGTCATCTTTAAAATGCAATAAGACCATGTGGGCTACATTCCAGAGACGTGTAGATTTGTTGAATTGTCATTCTATCACCAACTAGAGACCTCTCCTCACCTACCATCTACCTTATCCCAAACTATCTTTAATTGGACCTTACTGGACTTTATCTTGCACTAAACCAATCCTGTATTTGTGCACTGTGGACAGCTTGATTGGAATTATACACAGTCTTCCCGCTGACTGGGTGGTAAGCAAAAAAAAGCTTTTCATTGCACCTCTGTACACGTGACAATAAACTAAACTAAACCAAAAACATATTGAGTGGTTTGATTAATGGCGTCTGCATTTGCTTGTTTATCTCCACAGAGCGATAATTCACAGATTTATTATCTTTGCAGCCATATCTTCTGTATAACCATTTGGGTCGTCATTAAATAATGGGCTAGGTGCATGGGAGAAATAATTTAATATTTTATGTTGGAATATTTTATCAGCCACATCCATCCACTAGGTCTTTCTCAGGTGGAATTCTTTGACCTTGTTAATATATATTTTTTGGCACCAACGTTACAATGATCCAATTGATGCATTATTAGACAAAATGCCACACTGCAGGGTTCCATTTTATAGAAAGAAAATCCATCCAATTTCTTTCGACCTTCAATGGCAGCACAATGACTAACGCTCCCGCTATTAAAACCTTAATTTGAGCAGCCACTTCAACACTATAGCAATTGCATGAACTATGCAGACATCTTCAGGTAAAGTTCTTATAGTCCAGTGACCATATTAAAAAAATGTTGGTGAACTGGACATGGGCTGGGGGAGGAAATCCGATTCAGGGACAGTGTCTTCCCAGCTGTTATCAGGCAACTGAAGCATCCTACCACACCCAGGTCTCTGGAGGTCTCAAAATAAACATGAACAAATATTAAGGATAAGTAAGATATGCGCTGTATTGATTTATACCAACCCTAAATATGTCAATAAACAGGATTTTGCCAACAGTTAGCAGGTTTTAAGTATGTAGGTTCTTAGAAGAGATATTGGCTGAATAGGGGTTACATTTTATTTTTATGTGGAAGAAACAAAGGGCCAAATGTTGGTGGTTTTATTTCCGGTTGCACGTGGAATTTCTCAGAACAAATGCACCCAGTTTAGGATTGGTGTACGAATGCTGTAGTGTATAAAATCATGTGAGGAATAGATCAGGTAGACGCACAGAGTCTCTGGCCCAGAGTAGTGGAATTGAGAAGGGGGGAAGATAGGTTTAAGGTGAAGGAGGGAAGATTTAACAGTAATCTGAGGGGTAACTTTCTCACACAAAGGGTGGTGGGTGTATGGAACGAGCTGCCAGAGGAGGTAGTTGAGGCAGGGACTATTGCAATGTTTAAGAAACAATTAGACAGGTACATGGATAGGACAGGTTTTAGAGGGATATGGGCCAAACGTAGGCAGGTGGGACATTAAATGTTTTGAGATTTTTTAGTCAATGTTTAATGTTTATCAAATCATATTTGAAATCAGCATCTTTTTGATTTTGAATGTGTTGGAAGGATAGTGATATTGTCAGGATTATATAAAACCTTTGATGGCTTCTTCAAATGGTGAAACTGGGATTTTATTGATAAACATAAAAATTCGACTAAAAAATCTCAAACCATAGAAACATTACTCAAAACATACAATTGGAAAACGAGCAACAAATACTTCTCACTGTTTTTCCATGCAGTTGCTAAAAACTCAATTTTAATGAATTCTTTACTTTTAGAGATACAGCGCGGAAACAAGCCCTTCGGTCTACTGAGCCAGTGCCGACCAGTGACTGCCCCCTACACTAACCTACACACATTAGGGACAATTTAGATTTCTTTAGCTGGTGCTCATGTTGACCTGCCTGCATGGTCTGATTACCGAGACTAAGGCCCTGACACAGCTTAAGGCCTTGTTCAGTTACAGTCTCAAATAGTATGATTAAGTTTCCGGATGAGATACATTGGGGAACAACGTTCGCATATGTCAAAATGGAGTGTTAATTGCAGGCAAATTAGTCCTAATTGTGGAAAATCAGCGCCAAATATTACCACCCTGCTTCCATAGTTACGTGGACAGGTACATGGATAGGAAAGATGTAGAGAGATATGGGCCTTACCTGGGCAGGATGAACTAGCGTTGATGGGCCATCTTGGCCAGCATGGGCAAGTTGGGCCAAACAGCCTGTTTCCGTGCTGTATGACTCGAAGGCTCTGTAAATTAGCTGCACTTGAAAGGAGTTTTGAATTTAAACTTTAAAATTAAGAGCGACGACTGGGATGAGGGATTGCTGACCGATCTCGGTCAAGGAGACGGCTGGAGACCCTGCAGCCAGGACAACGGGCCTGTACGGCCAGCTCAGCCTGAACTTTCAAAATGGCGTCAAAACCTGGTGAGCCTTGTACATGGTACTTATCCTGGGATTGTGTTTACAGTATGTATATAGTTAGACATGTTATTCCCTCCCTTCCCTCATGTTATTCCCCATTTGATTTTTGTAATTGGCTTCCCCTGTTCAAAGGGAACGAGGGACCTGGAATCATAAAAATCTGTTAAAATATATTAGATATAGCTTTTGGGCTTAATAGAATTTTCTCACAGAGAGTTGTGAGTCTGTGGAATTCTCTGCCTCAGAGGGCGGTGGAGGCCGGTTCTCCGGATACTTTCAAGAGAGAGCTTGATAGGGCTCTTAAAGATAGTGGAGTCAGGGGATATGGGGAGAGGGCAGGAACAGGGTATGTGGATGGTCACATTGAATGGTGGTGCTGGCTCGAAGGGCCGAATGGCCTACTCCTGCACCTATTTTCTAAGTATAATAAAGGTTTACTGAATTGTATTAAAAAAAGTTCACTGCACCTCTGTACATGTGATAACAAAGAACTATTGCCCATTGAGATGATTTAATTATTTCACATCATTGTTTAGATTTTCAATTCTTGCACGACTTAAGTCAAAGCTGCCACAGGGATAGTAAGTATGTGGTGCAGAGAGAAAACAAGATGATGATTTTCTGATCTACACCACCTTCTCAGAGCACTTCCTTCAACAATCTTTGTGAGCTTTTGAGCTTGCTGCATTGGTAGGCCAAAGCTGCCTACACCCTAACTCAATGGCTTTGTGAGAGATTACCGTTGTTATTCTGCACTTTACTGGTCTCCAGCTAATAATAATAATAATATATTTTATTGTCATTGCACGTCAGTGCAACGAGATTTAGTATGCAGCTCCAACCGATAGCTGGTCACTTCAGTATGTTACCCATGTACAGCAGAGTCTTTGATCTAATGCTGTTTTAGGTCCAACATCCATGGAAGAATAAGGGGTGGGCTATTTAGGACTAAGATGACGAAACACTACTTCACCCACAGAGTTATGAATCTGTGGAATTCTCTGCCACAGAAGGCAGTGGAGGCCAATTCACTGGATGTTTTCAAGAGAGAGTTACAATTAGCTCTTAGGGCTAAAGGAATCAAGGGATATGGGGGAAAAGCAGGAATGATCAGCCATGATCATATTGAATGGCAGTGCTGGCTCGAAGGGCTGTTGGCCTACTCCTGCAACTTTCTATATTTCTATGATTCTTATTCATTAAACTTAAATCAGCATTATATCTTGTTCATCGCACTTGTTTATTTATACTCCCCTCCCTTCCCTCCCCATTTAATTTTTCTAATTGGCTTCTCTTGTTAAAAGGGAATGAGGGACTTGGACATAAAAAATCGGTTAAAATATGCAACAGCGCCATCTTCTGGAAGGAAGAATGTTCAAAATAAACCTAATTCTTACAATATTAATTAGGCTGTTAATTATCCTTACGCTTTAGACCATGGGTGGGCAACCTTGTTCTGCATAGGGGCCATGACGCATGTCTGTGAGCAGATGGCGGGCCATATCTATCACATGTACACATGGATCCCAGCCCCATCCCGCCCCGGATGGTAGGCATCAAATCCCGTGTTCACAGAAGGTAGACAAAAATGCTGGAGAAACTCAGCGGGCGAGGCAGCCTCATACAATCCTGCTTCACCCAGCTCGGCGCTCTGTGTCACTCGGCAGGCCGGATGAATTCGGGTAATGGGCCGCATTCGGCCCGGGGGCCGCAGGTTGCCAACCCCTGCTTTAGACTTTAGAGTTACAGCGCAGAAACAGGCCCACCGGTGCAATACTCCTTTATATACACTTCTCCGGGGTGATCGATAGTCAACGTGGACTTGGTGGGCCAGAGGGCCTGTATCCATGCTGCATCTCTAAACTAAACTAAGCTGATCTAATGTGGATCACTTTGTGTGTTTTGGTGATGACAATTGCCATCACTGTTGTCCTTCACAAGGACAGATATTAATGATGAGATTCACCGTCACTTTTGATGAGCCAGCATTCATTTTGTCTGACTGAAAATGTGTGAGCACCAAACCTCGAACCTGCCAAACTACCAAAAGGCACAGTGGCGCAGTGGTAGAGTTGTTGCCTTACAGCGCCAGAGACCCGGGGTTCGATCCTGACTCTGGGTGCTGTCTGTACAGAGTTTGTACGTTCTCCCTGTGACCCGCGTGGGTTTTCTCCGGGTGCTCCAGGTTCCTCTCACACTCCTAAGCCGTACAGGTTTGTGTTAAATTTTCGGTATAATGGTAAACCGGCCCTAGTGTTTATGTGCGGGGATCGCTGGTCGGCGCAGACCCGGTGGGCCGAAAGGCCTGTTTCCATGCTGTACCTCTAAACTAAACAAAGAAATTAATTGTTCACCAGCAACAATGATCCCAGTTTTCCTTTTAACTTTTGTGATTTGAAATGCCCGCTGCAGGTATCTCAGGCCATGGGCCTCCACACAACCGTCCAAATCCACCATGAATGTCCTCTCCCAGCTAGTGACCACTCAAACTGGAGGAGTATTTGGGTCACCTCCACCTCCTATATCCACATGTTGGAGGCACATGTTATTCATTCATTCATTCATTCATTCATCATCCATTCATTCATTCATTCATTCATTCATTCATTCATTCATTCATTCAATCATGCATTCATTCATTCATGCATTCAATCATCATGCATTCAATCATCATGCATTCATTCATTCATTCATTCATTCATTCATTCAATCATTCATTCATTCAATCATGCATTCATTCATTCATGCATTCAATCATCATGCATTCAATCATCATGCATTCATTCATTCATTCATTCATTCATATCATCATCGTTGAAAACATTAGCGACACAGTTGTGCTGGCTTCTAATGGGAACGGTGACGGACGCACCACACGTCTCTGTCCTCCAGTTCCTGCGGACTTCCACCGCTGGAAGTATAAGATTTTGGTGTGTGTGCTTTATCATCATTCCTCATAATTCTATCTACGACAGTGATCGCAACTTCTACTGATGTGTGGATGGCCGTTGGGTGGCTAGGAGCTCATCCACCCTTTGACAGATCTTGTTTTTGGTCCTGCTGGGGGTCCACAGTCCCCTCCTCACCTGGCAAACCAGGTGGGGGAGACGGTTTAGTCGCCGACTATCCGACCATGGAGCAGGTAGCATGGGATCACATGGTACCCATGGCGGGGAGGCGGAACTCCCCCCGACCTGACATCACATGTTATCAGTTTAGTTTGTCACATGTACCGAGGTACAGTCAAAAGCTTTTTGTTGCGTGCTAACCAGTCAGCGGAAAGACAATACACGATTACAATCGAGCCATTTTCAGTGTACAGATGCATGATAAGGGAATAATGTTTAGTACAAGGTAAAGCCAGTAAAGTCCGATCAAGGACAGTCCGAGGTAGATAGTAGTTCAGCACTGCTCTCCGGTTGTTGTAGGATGATTCAGTTGCCTGATAACAGCTGGGAAGAAACTGTCCCTGAACCCGGAGGTGTGCGTTTTCACGCCTCTATACCTTTTGCCTGACGGGAGAGGGGAGAAGAGGGAGTGGCCAGGGTGAGACTTGTCATTGATTATGCTGCTGGACTTGGCGAGGCAGCGTGAGTTGTAGATGGAGTCTATGGAATCCCATCATGAACGGCAGAAGGATGGCAGCAGCCCACAAAGCTGCCACCTGCCCATCCCATCAGGCACCACCTATCCCACCTGTGGTAGAGTCTACCGATCCATAGAAACATAGAAAAATAGGTGCAGGAGTACGCCATTCGGTCCTTTGAGCCAGCGCCGCCATTCAATATGATCATGGCTGATCATCTAAAATCAGTACTCCGTTCCTACTTTCTCCCCATTTCCCTTGATTCCACATGTTCATAAATCTCTGGGTAAAAAAGTTTTTCCTCCTCTCAGTCCTAAATGGACTACCCCTTATTCTTAAACTGTGTCCCCTGATTCTGGACTCCCCCAACATTGGGAACATTTTTCCTGCTTCTAGCCTGTCCAATCATTTAAGAACAGTATATGTTTCTATAAGTTTCCCTCTCATCCTTATAAATTAATGTGAAAACAAGCCCAGTCAACCCATTCTTTCATCATATGTCAGTCCCGCCTACCCGGGAATTAACCTGGTGAACCTACGCTGCACTCCCTCAATAGCAATAATGTCTTTCCTCAAATTAGGAGTCCAACGTTGCACATAATACTTCAGGTGCGGTCTCACCAGGGCCCTGTACAACTGCAGTAGAACCTCCTTGCTCCTAATAAATAATAATAATAATAATAATAATAATAATAATAATAATAATGCATTTTATTTGCTGGCGCCTTTCTGGACCTTACAGGACATAAAATCACAATACATTTATCAATATTAAAATCAAGTTGATTAAAAACAAAAAAACAAAAAAAACAAAAAATACACAAAACATTTTAAGTCATTAAAATCAGGGTGAACATGGTGGAAGTTATGTCGGGTATGCTAATCTAAACAGGTGTGTTTTGAGCTGTGATTTGAATTGATCGATAGTGTCCAGGTGACGGATGGGAGGTGGGAGAGTGTTCCAGAGATGTGGGGCAGAGCAGCTGAAGGCTCTGGCACCCATGGTGCTGAGTCTAAATGTGGGGACAGTTAAAATTGCAGCTGAGGAGGAACAAAGTGACCGGGAAGGAGTGTATGGTAGCAGCAGGTCAGAGAGGTATTGGGGAGCAAGGTGGTGTAGGGCTTTGAAGGTCAGCAGTAAAATCTTGTAGTTAATCCGGTGGTGCACAGGGAGCCAGTGGAGCTGAGTGAGGATGGGTGTGATGTGGTCCGATGATCTGGTGCGGGTGATGATCCGGGCTGCAGAGTTCTGAATGCATTGGAGGCGATGAAGAAGTTTATTGGAGGTGCAAGTGAGGAGGGCGTTGCAGTAATCGATGCGGGATGTGACCAGAGCGTGGATGAGGACTTTTGTATTGTCTTTGGAGAGGATGGGGAGGAGTCTGGAGATGTTGCGGAGATGAAAGTATGCAGAGCGTGTGATATTGCTGATGTGGGGGCCAAAGGAAAGTGTACTGTCCAGAATGATGCCGAGACTTTTGACATGGGAGGAGGTGGGCATGGGTGAGCCATCAACTGAAATGGTGAACGGGTGGGTTTTGCAGAGTGTGGACTTTGAGCCAATTAGCATGATTTCTGTTTTATTTCCTAAGCTCAAATCCTCTCGCAATGAAGGCTTTCTTCGCTGCCTTCTGTACCTGCATGTTTACTTTCAGTGAGTGATGTACAAACACAGCCAGGATTCGTTGCAATACCCCTTTTTTTAATCTGACACCATTCAGATAATAATCTGCCTTCCTGTTCTTGCCACCAAACTGGATAACCTCACATTTATCCACATTATACTGCATCTGTCATGCATCTGCCCACTCACCCAACCTATCCAAGTCACCCTGCAGCCTCATAGCATCCACCTCACAGTTCATACTGCCACCCAGCTTTGTGTCATCTGCAAACTTGGAGATGTTACATTTAATTCCCTCTTCTAAATCGTTAATATACATTATATATAACTGGTTTCCCAGCACCGAACCTTGCAGCACCCCACTAGTCACTGCCTCCCATTCTGAAAAATGAAACATTACTCTTCAGCCCACCGAGTCCATGCCTTCTAACGATCCCCACACACTAGCAGGATCCGACACACACTAGGAACAATTTACAATTTTTACTGAAGCCAAGCTAACCTACAAACCTGCACGTCTTTTGGGGCGTGGGAGGAAACGGAAGATCTCGGCCAAAACGCACGCAGGTCACGGGAAGAACGTACAAACTCCGTACAGACAGCACCCAAAATCAGAATCGAACCCAGGACTCTGGCGTTGTAAGGCAGCAACTCTACCGCTGCGCCACCGTTCCGCTCTCGAGTGTTCTGACAAATTGGGTTATGGATATGGTTCGAGTGGGAGACAGTTCGTAATGGAACGTTTAATACATCAATAGGAAATAAGGGAACAGAGGCACAAAGTGGCGGAGAAATGAAGAAAATTGAAGTACAACAGGAGGGGATAGAAAATATAACCAAAGCTGCAGCAGAAATTGGAACCAGAGAACATAGTGAGCGTAAAAGGTCAAACTGAAAGGTCTTTACCCGAATGCACACGTGATTAGTAACAAGATGGATGAGGTAGCTGACAGCACAAATAAGAAGAAAGGAGTTTGATTTGACACATCTTATGGGATGCAGGATGACAACATTTGGGAATACAATATTTCAGGTTGTTTGATGTTCTAAATGAAAAAGGCAGAAAGTGAATGGAGGTGAGGAGGTGTGATGAAGAATGAGTGCCGTAGTGAGGCATGATGCAGGTGCAGTGGGTTGTGATGCGGGAACTGTTTGGGTGGAACAACGGAGTAGCAGGGAAAAGAATTCAAGAGTGCGAGTGGTCTCTAATCTGCCAATTGGAATGATTGGGTTTTTAAATTTGGAACATGTTTAATGTCTGGATTAGAAGATCAGGGACCTCAGGATTTACTTTTTTTTTTTTTTTTTTTTTTTTCATTTTATTTTTATTAGAATACGGTAAATTACAATTCTGCACACACATATATCTCTAGGATTTTTTTTAAATCTTCTTTTTTTTTTTTTTAGAATTCTTATTCAGAAAGGAAGGGAGATATAACGAAAGTAGCAGGAGGAGTCTCAATAAGAAGCCAAGTAGGACAAAGCAAAAAAGGGAAACACCAAAGGCAGTAAGAATGGACGTGCAAATATCACGGGTGTCATCGATAAAAACAGAGAATGTAGAACAATACAGACACAAAAAGCTGGAGTAACTCAGTGGGTCAAGCAGCAAATCTGGAGAGAAGGATTGTGTGAGGTTTCAAGTTGAGACCCTTCTCCAGTCTGAAGAAGAGTCAGGACCTGAAACCTCACCTATTCCTTTTTGTCCAGAGAGGCTGCCTGGCCCACTGAGTAACTCCAGCATTTTGTGTCTATCCTCTGTGTAAACCAGCATCTGCAGTTCCTTCCCACGTGTAGAACAGTACAGCGCAGGGGGAGGCCCTTCAGCCCACAATATCGGTGCTGAGCGTGATACCAGGTTAAACAAATCTCCTCGGCCTCCATGTGATCAATATCCCTCCATTCCCCGCATATCCACACACCGATCAAAATGCTTCTTGAATGCCACTATCGTATCTGCCTCCATCACCATCCCCGACAGAATGTCCTGGCACCCACCAACTTCTGTATGTATTCAAGAGAGAGTTAGATATAGCCCTTAGGGCTATCGGAATCAACGGATATAGAGAGAAAGCAGGAATGTGGTACTGATTTTGGATGATCACCCATGATCATATTGAATGGCAGTACAGGCTCGAAAGGCCGAATGACCCACTCCTGCACCTATTTTCTATGTTTCTGTGTAAAAAACCTGCTTCACACATTTCCTTTAAACTTTCCCCTCTCACCTTAAGGCTTTGCCCTCTAATCTTTGACCATTCCACCTTGGGAGAAAGGTTCTGATTGTTTACCATGTCTATACCTCTCATCATTTTATAGATATGGCATATTAATTGATATAGAACCAAACTGGTAAGGTTCTGGAGAAGGAGAATTTATGAAGTTCATCAAGGATTGTTTCTTAACACAATATGCTTTGAACCTAGCCTGGAATGGGAAGTTTTAAATTTGGTCATGTTTAATGATGCTGGATTAATAAGATATTTTTGCTATTCAGGATTTACTTGGGAGAAGTGAACATTATATGGAAGAATTACAGATACCATTTGACGACGAGCTCCTTGGGTCCAAAATCAGTGTCCTCAGCATAAATGAAGACAATGGTTTGAAGGACGTGGGCTGGATTGAAAACAGACGAGAGGAAAGGTCAGTACTTGTGCCGTAGCAGATATTTAAGCAGCTATTTCATTAGTTCCTAAATCATAGGAGCAGAATTTGGTCATTCAGACTATCGAGTCTACTCTACCATTCAATCATGGCTGATCTATCTCTCCCTCTCAACCCCATTTTCCTGCCTTCTCCCCATAACCTTTGACTCCCATACTAATGAAGAACCTGTCAAGCCTAATGATTTGTTCTCCACAGTCGTATGTGGCAATGGATTCCACGGATTCCACGGATTCACCACCCCTGACTAAAGAAACTCCTCCTCATCTTCTTTCTAAAAATACGTCCTGAAATTCTGAAGCTGTGGCCTCTAGTCCGGGACTCTCCCACTAGTGGAAACATCCTCCCCACCACATCCACTCTATCCAGGCCTTTCACTATTCGATAAGTTTAAATGAGGGTCCCCCTTCGACCTTCTAAATTCCAGCGAGTTCAGGACCAGTGTTGTCAAACGCCCAACAGATGTCCATAAGGTTAGAAGTGATAGGAACAGAATTAGGCCATTTGGCGCATCAAGTCTCCGCCATTCAATCATGGCTGATCTATCTCTCCCTCCTAACCCAATTCTCCTGCCTTGTCCCCGTAACCCTTGTTAACCCAATCATCCCCAGGATTATTCTTGTAAAGCTCCTCTGGACCCTCTCCAACACCAGCACATCCCTCTTTACATGTGGTCCCCAAACTGCCCACGATAACACTAATAATGTTTATTAAAAGTATACAATTTAATATTAACCTAGGTCATTGGGTGTATCTAAAGAGGAAAGATCGGGGATATTGAGGGCCATGGGGACTGGCACAGAGGAGGTGAAGAGCAGATCAACCATGGTCACATGGAAAGGTGGGGTAGGCTCAAGGGGACGACAGGTCTACTCTTGCTACTAATGTTTCTTATGTTCTCATTCCCACAATGGGACACCATGTAAGTGACAGACACAAAGAGTTGGAGTAACTCAGTGGGCCAGGCCGCTTCTCTGGAGAAACAGGATTGGGTTACATTTCGGTCCGGGCCTGAAGAAAGGCCCCGACCTGAAATGTCACCCATCCTATTTCTCCAGAGATGTTGCCTGACCCGCTGAGTCACTCCAGCATTTCGTGTGTCCATCTTTTGTACAAACCAGCATCTGCTGTGCTTTGTATTAGCAAATTAAGTGATTTTGGAAGAACAGATTTTGTTGGAGTTTGTTGCTACGTGGGATTTAAACGTTAAGATGTTTCGCCTGTGGCGAACTGTGGCATACATTGATGTTCCTTCAGCACAACTAACATCTGTAGGCCCAGCATGAAGCGGAATGGGACTGCTTCCTGCAGTGAAGAACGCTTGCTAATAGACAACTTGTCACCCTGGTATCTAATATCTTCTCAGTATGTGTTGTAAAACTGGCCATTGTTTACTTATTCTGCACCTTTCAAACAGTGTATGGTTCAAACCTGTAAAGCACAGCACAGGAGGGTGGTACAGTGGCACAGCAGTAGATTTGCTGCCTGACAGTGCCTGAGAGCTCGTTCGATACTGCCTGTGGGTGCTGTCTGTCTGATGTTTTTACGTTCTCCCTGTGACTGCGTGGGTTTTCTCCAGGTGCTCTGGTTCCCTCCTACATTCCAAAGAATTGCAGGATTGTAGGTTAAGTTGGCTTCAGTAAATTCCCCCCCCCCCCTCCCCCCATGTGTAGGATAGAACTGGTGTATGAGTGATCATGGTCCATGCATACTCGGTGAGCTGAAGGGCCTGTTTCCATGCTGTATCTCAAAGCTAAAGTAAAAGTGACCTCACAGCTCTCGTGATCCAGATTTAATCCTGGCCATGGGAGCTGTATGTGTGGAGTTTCATCATCTCCTTATGATTCTGTGAGGTTTCCCTCAGAACTCAGAGATGGTGGGTTAATCAGCTGCCAAAAAATGTCCTCTTTGTGTAGGTTAATGGCACAAGAATCAAAGGAGATGCATGAGAAATTATGGAACGAGTCTATGACTTTGGTTTTAGTTTGAGAGATGGCGTGGAAACAGACCCTTGGTACCACCAAGTCCACGACGACCAGTGATCACCTGCTCGCTCATTCTATCCCACACACTTATTAAGGGTTTGGACACGCTAGAGGCAGGAAACATGTTCCCGATGTTGGGGGAGTCCAGAACTAGGGGCCACAGTTTAAGAATAAGGGGTAAGCCATTTAGAACAGAGATGAGGAAACACTTTTTCACACAGAGAGTTGTGAGTCTGTGGAATTCTCTGCCTCAGACGGCGTTGGAGGCCGGCTCATTGGATACTGTCAAGAGAGAGCTCGATAGGGCTCTTAAAGATAGCAGAATCAGGGGATATGGGGAGAAGGCAGGAACGGGGTACTGATTGTGGATGATCAGCCGTGTTCACATTGAATGGCGGTGCTGGCTCGAGGGGTGGAATGGCCTACTCCTGCACCTATTGACAACTTATAGAAGCCATTTAACCTACAAACATGAACATCTTTGGAAGGTGGGTGAAAACCCGAGCACCCAGAGGAAACCCACGAGGTCAAGGGGAGAACGTACAGACAGCAACCGTAGTCAGGATCGAACCTGGGATTCTGGCGCTGTAAGACAGAAACTGCGCCACTGTGCCGCCCACTATGCTGCTGTGGTATTAATGGGATTACTTCAGCCCATCGGTATTCACTTTCCTAGAGCATAGAGGAACCCCATGATTCCTTTTACATGAGTTAGTTGTTGGCCCAAGAGTATCTACATGGATTATCTTTTCAGTGAATTCTAAAAAATGTTTAGCACGGTAGCGCAGCAGTAGAGTTGCTGCCTTATAGCGCCAGAGACCCGGGTTCACTCCCGACTATGGGTGCTGACTGTACGTAGTCTGTACGTTCTCCCCGTGACCTGCGTGGGTTTTCTCCGAGATCTTTGATTTCCTCCCACACTCCAAAGACGTACAGGTTTGTAGGTTAATTGGCTTTGGTAAAAATTGTCCCTTGTGGGTGTAGGAAAGTGTTAGTGTAGGTGAATTGCTGGTCGGTGCAGACTCGGTGGGCCGATGTTTTTGCACAGTATCTCTAAACTAAACTAAGATGGCTCTGTGTAGCTCAGGCCTGTTGAGTTACTCCAGCTGTTTGATTTTCACTCAGAATTCCATCATCTGTAGTCTGTTGTGTCCCCACGTAGCTCTATGGTTTTGAAATTAAATGTTAAAGCTTTCAATTTTGATTGTCAGATTCATTATATAAATTGTAGAATGCGGGGGAGCTTCCCTCAGGGGCTTCCACGCCGTTCCAGGTGGGGAAAGGCCATTGGACCGAAGCCAAAACATAATAACATGCTTTCTACCTCAGCAAGTTATTATGTGTAATAAAATCAAAAGATTTCCCAGGATGTTCTTAATAGCAACAGAAATCATCCAAAACCTATCAAAAAGTTTTCCTCCGATGGATTGCAAAATTACATGATTTATCAAACGTTGTTGCCAAAAGCTCAAAGATATGAAACAAAAACCCACGTTAAAGAAGTAAAATTCAGCAGATTATTTAATTACCTTCATCTGTCGATCGCATTCTAAAGAACACAGCTGAGACCACAGCGAGTTATCAGCCACATATTTTCACACTTTGATGTGAATTCAGATTTAATGATGTGACCGTTTTAATACCAGCAGATACAGAACAAGCTTACATTTCAAGGTTGAAAGGTTGCTTCCACAGGGGTACCACAGATATCGTGGCACTTTGAAAAAAAATTGCTCTTGCAGTATGGGCACTGTCACATAGAGTGATACAGCGTGGAAACAGGCCCTTCGACCCAACTTGCCCACACCGACCATCATGCCCCATCCCACACTAGTCCTACCTGCCTGTGTTTGGCGCTAAGCCTTTCCTATCCCTGTACCTGTCTAACTGTTCCTTAAAAGTTGTGATCGTACCTACCTCAACTAATTCCTCTGGTAGCTTGTTCAATAAACCCACCACCAACTGTGTGAAAAAGTTGTCCCTCAGATTGCTACCTAACTTTCCACCCCCTCACCTTAATCCTATGTCCCCTGGTTCCCAATTGCCCTACTCTGGACAAAAGACTGCAATTACCCGATCTATTCCTCTCAATTACCTTATACACCTCGACAACATCACCCCTCATCCTCATGCGCTCCAAGGAATAGCATCCTAGCCTGGTCAACCTCTCCCTAGAGCTCAAGTCTTTGAGTCCTGGCGACATCCTCATAAGTAAATACCTTTATTGATCTTTGTCATCTGAAAATGGGTGGTTGGGGCCCTGGGATGAAGAAGGTGATACATTTGTATATTCTGCCTAGGGTTATGAAATTCTGGGAGGGACGTATAAAGAATAATAATTTTTTCTCAATTTGAAGAACATAGAATTATGAGGACATCTGCTCAAAGGGTTGCAAATGTCAACAAAACATGTTTTGGGTAAAAATTACCAGATTTTTGGATTTAAAATATCAAGGAAGGTGAGAATTAACATACAGAGTTTGCCATGACCTCACTGATTAGTGGAGCAGGCTCATGAAACCATATGGCCAACCTCTTCTTATTTCTTTGGTATTTAGTTTGGAGATACAGCATGGAAACAGGCCCTTCGGCCCATTGAATCCACACTGACCCCCAATCACCCATTCACAACAGTTCTATGTTATCCCACTTTCTCATCAACTGCCGACACACACGGGGCAATTCTACAGAGACTAGTTAATCTACAAACCTGCACGTCTTTGGGTTGCGAGGAAATTGGAGCACCCCGAGGAAACTCATGCGGTCACAGGTAGTACGTGCAAACTCCACACAGACAGCACCCGAGGTCACGTTCAGACACGTGTACAGATTTATAACTTGCCCTGTGTAGGTCGAATTGAATTTACAATCTCCAATTCCAAGATATGGGGCATGAAATTCTCTTACACGACTCCAAACAATGGTGGTGCTGTGAGAATCAGGTTAAGCCAGGGTAGAGCAGACTTGAACACTCTGTCTCTAGGGATTTGTGTCTTCTTATTTAACATTTTTCTGTGTTCTCACAGAAATCTTTTTTGTTCCAGACATTAAGATACTCCTTTCCAGGTGAGGCAGAGGTTCACTTGCACCTCCTCCAACCTCATCTACTGTATCCGCTGTTCCAGGTGTCAGCAGCTCTACATCGGCGAGACCAAACGCAGGCTCGGCGATCGCTTCTCAGCACACCTCCGCTCAATCCATCTTAACTACCTGATCCCCCTGTAGCTCAGGACTTCAACTCCCCCACCCATTCCCAATCTGACCTTTCCTACAGGAAGGTCAGATGCTGGTTTGTGTAGGAAAGAACTGCAGATGCTGGTTTAAGTTGAAGGTCAACACTAAATGCTGGAGTAACTCAGCGGGACAGGCAGCATCTCTGGAGAGAAGGAATGCGTGACGTTTCGGGCCGAGACCCATCTTCAGATTGATGTCAGGGGAGGGGGCGAGGCTTGGCGATCGTTTCACTGAACTCAGTCCGCCTAAACCTACCTGATCTCCCAGTTGCTCAGCACTTCAACGCCCCCTCCCATCCCCAACCTGACCTTTCTGTCCTGGGCCTCCTCCATTGTCAGAGTGAGGCCCAGCACAAATTGGAGGAACAGCACCTCATATTTTGCTTGGGTAGTTTACACCCCAGTGGTATGAACATTGACTTCTCTAACTTCAGATAGCCCTTGCTTTCCCTCTCTCTCCATCCCCTCCCCCTTCCCAGTTCTCCCACTAGTCTTAATGTCTCCCACTACATTCTATCTTCATCCCGCCCCCTCCCCTGACATCAGTCTGAAGAAGGGTCTCGACCCGAAACGTCACCCATTCCTTCTCTCCTGAGATGCTGCCTGTCCCACTGAGTTACTCCAGCATTTTGTGTCTACCTTCTATTAAGATACTCCCGATAGTGTCACAGACCCTGCTTATTTTCAACAAGATTTTCAACTTTGCTTGACATTCAGTTACACACAAAAGAACTTGCTTTTACTATCACTAACTGTAACATACAGGTTCAGGAACAGCTTATTCCCAACAGCTTATCCCAGTATGAAAACACACACCTCCAGATTCAGGGACAGTTTATTCCCTGCTGTTATCAGGCAACTGAACCAACCTACCAACAACTAGAGAGCAGTCCTGAGCTACTATTTACGTCATTGGAGACCCTTGATTAGACTTCACTGGACTTTATCTTGGGGTGCGGGATTGCAACCTTCACGTGGTCCGCACTGTTTCGACAAATGCAATCAACCCGGCGTGCACAATCAAACAAGATCAAATAGAACAAGTTGTCCTACAACTTTAGGCTGTGCACGCCATACGCACGAAGAAGACTGTATCTTGCACTAAACATTATTCACTTTATTCCCTTTATCATGTATCTGTACACTGTGGATGGCTCAATGGTAATCATGTATTGTCTTTCCGCTGACTGGTTAGCACGCAACAAAAGCTTTTCACTGTACCTCGGTACACGTGACAAATAAACTGAACTCAAACTCAAACCCAAGTTCCATCAGAGTTTTGTACATTACGGACTCCAAAATGCCTGGGTTACACTTGGGACTTTGGTCTTTGCTGTGGTTTTTTGCATTGCATTGTTTTTTTTAATTCTTTGAACTTCTTTCCTTTTTGTTTGTTTATGGTATTATTTATTGCGTACTGTGTTTACAACCTGTTGAGCTGCTGCTGCAAGTGATCATTTCACTGGAGATAGACACAAAATCCTGGAGTAACTCAGTGGGACAGGCAGCATCTCTGGAGAGAAGGAATGGGTGACATTTCAGGACGAGACCCTTCCTCGGGGTCATTCCTTCTATCCAGGAGATGCTGCCTGTCCCACTAATTTACTCCAGCATTTTATAGACAATACGTGCAGGAGTAGGCCATTCGGCCCTTCGAGCCAGCACCACCATTCAATGTGATCATGGCTGATCATCCCCAATCAGTACCCCGTTCCTGCCTTTTCCCCATATCCCCTGACTCCACTATCTTTAAGAGCCCTATCTAGCTCTCTCTTGAAAGCATCCAGAGAACCAGCCTCCACTGCCCTCTGAGGCAGAGAATTCCACAGACTCACAACTCTCTGTGAGAAAAAGTGTTTCGTCGTCTCCGTTCTAAATGGCTTAGCCCTTATTCTTAATCTATCTTCGGTGTAAACCAGCATCTGCAGTTCTTTCCTACAGAAGAATTTCACTATTCCACTTCAGGACAGATGGACAATAGACAATAGGTGCAGGAGTAGGCCATTTGATCCTTCGAGCCAGCACCGCCATTCAATATGGCCATGGCTGATCATCTTGAAGACAGTAAAACACTCTCGACTCACTTGTTCTATTGAAAGGGCCAACACTCGAACTTCCGGTGGCTGCTATGAAGCAGTGAAGGCAGCTGCACTGAGCTCTCCTCCAGACAAATCGTGTTTAAAGTCGACTCCCATGCCAGGATCGAGTTAAAAACACTTATCAGGTTTGCTGAACGTCAAGGGTACTGACTCCATCAAACGGTACCGGTGGATTTGGGATTTAAAACGATCTTATCGTAAAAACTGGATGAGAAAGAGAAGAGGTCAGAGAGGACCCAAGAAGACTACAATCAGTTTCCAGCTCCAAAAAGCTCTGGATGAGCTTGAAACTACCCCTGAACCCACTTTTGAAAATTTGGAAGAGGAGCTGGAACCTCAACAACCTACAAGCGATATGGCTGCGAGAAGTGATACAAAGGAGAAAGAAATGAAAAGCTGGGAAGAAACGGTAAGAGCTAATATTATTAAAGACATTACTAAAGATGTTCAGAAGCAATTTGCCAAAATGAATTCTACAATTCAGAGCAACTTCTCCACTATGGAGGGCAATCTTTCTAAGAAAATTGATAATAGCTGCGGCGAAGTAAAAGAGCTTTATGTAGCCCTGAACCAGCAGTTTAAAGATTTGGAGTCCAGGACTGCGAAGGAATTGGAAAGTATGCAGAGAGATTATAACAATAAACATGACACCCTGCTGAAGCAATTAACAGACACGGAAAAATTGATGGAAGAGATGGAGGGTGAAATGGAACAGATGAGCCAAGAAATAACAGGTCTGAAAAAACAACATGATACGAATTGGGAGCTAACGAATAAACTGAATGAGAAATGTCAAGATTTAGAGGCCAGGTCAAGGAGGCAAAATCTGAGAATAGTAGGAGTTAAAGAGGGTGTTGAACACGGTCTTCAAATGCGTGATTTTATTACTAATCTACTTAAAGATGTTTTCAAACTTCCAGAAAAACCAAAGATAGATCTGGCTCATCGAGTGGGTCGCTTCCAAAAACATGATAATGCTACACCAAGGCAAATTATTGTAAAGTTCCTAGATATTTCAACTTTGGAAACTCTATTAAAGAAGATAACCTATGGAGAAACTCTTACATTCGCTGATAATATCGTAAGATTCTACAGGGATTATCCTCGGGAAATTCTGGCAAAAAGACGCGAGTTTAAAAGGGCAAGCAGTATTTTATACGGACATTCTGAAGTTCGTTATGGCGTGATCTATCCAGCGAAAATGCTAATTACGTTTAATGGCAAGCAACGCTCATTCACGGACCCGGACTCTGCTTGCAAATACGCCCAGGATATTTTAAACAAAATTCAAGGAGGAACAGAATAATAGCCATTTTATCTGTGGAACTTTGTTTTTTCTGTTTCAATTAAGACACTAGAATGCTTCAGAGGGTTACCAGACAGGCTTATCTGGCAAGAATGTGTTGTTCAATAACACAGGCCGAATTAAACTTCTGAACTGAAAGCACAGTTGGAAGCTCAAGGTCGCAAGCTCGTCACAAAACCTTTCAGCACGGAGAACTATGAGACCGTCTCCTTTTGAAATGGCCATGATATGAGGCATCTGTTCGACACTATATGACCTATTATTTACACATATAACTAACTAACTAATTAACCACTTACGCGTAATAAACTCAACCAATGTTAAAGGCGTAATGTACTATACTAACACGACTAACTATATAGCAGGAAGGATAGGGGAGGTTAGACATATATTTTAAATACTAAATACTAATTATGAATTAACTAACATACAGACAGGTAAATGAAAAGTGTAATTATTGACGAGGTACTTTAACCCATAATTACTTTTATTTTAATCCAAATCTTCTACCTTCCCTTTTATTTTATTCTATTTTAAACTGTTCAGCGATTAATTGACCTGATATGATAATTTTGGTAACAATTAGAGGGAAACGACTAACGTTGGGTCAAATTCTAACAGGGGGATAAGGCCCAGTGCATAATCTCATTGACGGAGGTCAATTTAAAAACAAATCTAGCTACCTTAGGTGGCTTTTTTGTAATTTATCGCTTTTTTGATAAATTACATTCACTTTTTTTGTTTATTCACAATTATGTGTTGTATGACTTAATAATTTTTATGTACACTTTATTTTATGTTTTTCTCTTTCCCTTAATTATGTTTAATAGTGTCAGGAGATGTAAAACCACTGTAGAAATTATGAAGGACAACTCTGGATTCGGGATTCGGAGGTACTTGGCTGCATCACATGAATCATACAGTCTGGTAATAATAGCCAATGCAAGATAATAGTTGAATAAATATCGGAGGTCTCACCTTCTGTAGTTGGAACATCAGAGGTGCGAATGAGCCAATTAAGAGGGGTAAAATTCTGGCACAATTAAAATCATTAAATATGGATATTGCTTCCCTACAAGAGACACATTTGAAACAACAAACTCAGACCAGATTAAGGGCAAATTGGATAGGTCAAACCTATTACTCCTCATTCACCTCTAAAGCAAGAGGGACAGCCATTATAATTCGGAAGGGTACACCTTTTAAATTAAAGAAATCCGTATCTG
This sequence comes from Leucoraja erinaceus, assembly GCF_028641065.1. NCBI lineage: Eukaryota > Metazoa > Chordata > Chondrichthyes > Rajiformes > Rajidae > Leucoraja > Leucoraja erinaceus. The sequence goes on along the minus strand of NC_073379.1, from coordinate 2,158,321 downwards.
ATAAAGAGGGAAGACATGTTATAGTCACGGGAGAAATTTACAATACACCATTAACTATGATAAATATTTACGCCACTAATTTTGATAACCCACAATTTTTTAGGAAAATAATAGATTTAATCGCAGAGCATAATTATCAAAATATAATAATGGGGGGAGATTTTAACTGTGTTATAGACCCATACTTAGATAAATCAATAAAGCTAGGGAAGCGTCTTGTTAAAACTAAGGCCTGTGAATTTTTAAATACTTATATAAAAAAATAATAACATAGCTGATGTTTGGAGAATAGCAAATCCAAGTGGTAGGGAATACTCATTTTATTCATCAGTTCACAAAACTTATTCGCGAATTGACTATTTCTTATTGGACACAAAATTGATCCCGTATACGAATAAACCATCATATCACAATAGTATTATTTCTGATCACTCACTATTGACTTTTATACTTAAAATTGAGGGAATGCCGAGTATAAAACCTTTTTGGAGGTTCAATGCACACATATTAAATAACCCGCAGGGTTATGAGTATATAAAAGAACAAACAAAACTTTTTTTCGAAATAAATGACACGCCGGGTATTTCTGCACCGCTATTATGGGAAACCTTCAAGGCCTTTTCTCGTTGCTTCAGTTGCCTCGCAACCATTCGCGGTGTCATAATCTCTTACCAAAGTTTTCAAAATAAGGAAAATCAAAGAGAACTTCAGCGGATAGAACAGGAAATAAAATTACTAGAACTGGACAATGCAACTGACCCAACCATAAATAAACATAATAAGATAACTTTATTGAAATATAAAGTCAATAGAATACTATCGGCTAGAGTAATAAGATTATTCCAAATTACAAAACAAGCACACATCGAATTTGGGGATAAGCCACATAAACTACTTGCGAGGCAACTGAAGCAACGAGAAAAGGAAAAAACTATTACTAAAATTAAATCGGATAAGGGTGAGTTTCTAACATTGCCTAAGGATATTAATAAGAGATTTGCCTAATTTTATCATAATTTATATACATCAAAAATAAATACAGATGTAAGTAAAATTGGATAGTTTAGAACAAGAGCAATTGGGAGCACGGATTACTAGTGAAGAAATAAAACAAATAATAAACTCACTGAAAAATGGGAAGACCCCAGGACCAGACGGTTTTAGTAATGAATTTTATAAAAGATTTCAGGAGTCAATTGTACCAAGATTATTCAATTTATACACGCAGGCTTATACTGAAAATAAACTACCAGAAACCCTAGCAGAAGCAACAATAACGCTTATACCAAAAAAAGATAAAGATTTAGATGAACCGGGTTCTTATAGAGCTATTTCTCTTCTAAATACGGATCAGAAAATTTTAGCAAAGATTCTAGCTAGAAGGCTAAATAATTATATTAACAATTTAATAAATACGGATCAAACGGGATTTATACCTAAAAGACAATCATTTAATAATTTGAGAAGGCTTTTCAATATAATGTACTCTCATAATGAGGACAATGAAGTTATTTCAGTTGTCACGCTGGATGCAGAGAAGGCATTTGATCAAGTAGAATGGCAGTATTTATACAAGGTACTCCAAAAATTTAATACGGAAGCGAATTTTATTAGATGGGTTAAACTACTTTACGATAGACCTACGGCAAGAATATTAACTAACAAAACGCTATCTCCAAAATTTTACTTATCACGGGGTGTGCCTTATCACCATTGCTATTTGCCCTTATGATAGAACCGCTGGCCGAAAGGATTAGAAATCACCCGAATATTCACGGATATAACACTAAGGACTCAAAGAATAAAATTTCATTATATGCTGATGATATCCTTTTATATATTACAAATACACAAACGAGTTTACCCACATTATTAACACTAATTGAGGAATTCGGCTCTTTTTCAGGATATAGAATAAATTGGAATAAAAGCGAAATTATGTCTTTAAAACCACAGAATTCGAGACACTAACATTCCCCATCAAAATTGCAACAGAAAAATTCAAGTATCTGGGTATTCAAATTACGAGAAGACACAAATCATTATTTAGTGCCAATTTTATACCACTATTAAATAAACTGAATGATACGATTAAATTTTGGAAAACGCTCCCGCTCTCATTGATAGGTAGAATTAACGCTATAAAAATGACTTTCTTACCACAATTAATATATTTGTTTCAAGCGATCCCAATATATATTCCAAAATATTTTTTCAAAAAACTAGATTCCACTATCACTAATTTTATATGGGACTACAGAACACATGGAATTCAACTAAAGCATTTGTACAAATCTAAAGAAGTTGGGGGTTTATCATTACCTAACTTTATGTATTACTACTGGGCAGTGCATATTAAGAACATAATGTACTGGCTGGATAGTTCCACTCAGCAGTTGGAGTGGATAAGAATGGAGAAAGAGGAGTGCTATCCGCACGATATAGGAACGATCCTGCTCTCACCGATAAAATTGAATAGTATAATATATAAGAAGAACCCAATTATTCACAATATAATAAGAATTTGGAAACAAATAAAAGTACCCTTGAAATTAAATAATTTATCAGTACTAACCCCACTATTGAACAACCCTGCATTCAAACCTTCTCTCATCGACAACACATATCAACAATGGGATAGACTGGGGATTAGGAAAGTTGGGGATATGTATGAATTGGGCAAACTGCTATCATTGCAACAATTAAAATTAAAATTTAAATTGAAGGATAATCAATATTTTAAATATATACAGGTATGTGACTTTATGAAGAAATATACACATAGATTTCAAACTATATTTTTAGATCCTTTAGAAGAAGCAATGAACATTAAGGCTGATTCACAAAAATTAATATCATACTTTTATAATAATATATTAAATAGAGAATCACCCTCAACAGAAGCACTAAGGGAAGATTGGGAACATGAGCTAATGATAAAGATCTCGAAGGATAGATGGGAAAAGTATTTGATGAATACACATAACTGTTCTATTAATGCAAGACATAATTTAATTCAATTCAAATTATTACATAGACTATATTATTCAAAAACGAGGTTGAATAAATTTTATCCAATGTCTCTCCCAAATGCGATAAATGTTTGTTTCAAAACGCTAATATAGCACATTCATTTGTAGGATGTACAAAGTTGAATAAATTTTGGAGTGATATGTTTGATATATTTACAAAGCTTTTCAAGTCAAGAATAGAACCCAAACCGGAATGGATAATATTTGGAATAATAGGAGAAGATACCAATTTAAATAAAGACCAAAATGTGTTTTTTAATTATGGGTTAATAATTGGAAAGAAATTGATACTTAAATTTTGGAAAAATACAACCACATCAACTGTTAAAATGTGGATTAAGAATATGATGGACATAGCTCGCCTTGAAGAAATGAGACTCCGACTAATAGATAAATATGACCAATTCTTAAGGAGTTGGTCTCCTTTCATCGACTTTTTGGAATCATGTGATGCAGCAGTACCGTAAAGATTGCTGATTTCAGTTCATGACGTGGATAGATCTACATCTCCGAATACAGATTTGAAAAATTCTCTTTTAAGGGGCCTTCTCTTCTATTTCTACTTTCCACTTTGTGTCATTTTTTTTTTTATATACACTCTTCACGTTTTGCCACTTCTTCCACTTTCTATTGTTTAATTTTACTTGTCTTACTAACTTCCTTCTCATAACATAAAACTAGAGGTTGTACATAGAATGGATTACGGTATGACATAGTTGGCACCTAAAATTAGGTTCCACTGTACTGTTTTGTACTGTATTAACTTCTAATAAAATAAAAAAAAAAAAAAAAAAAAAAAAAAAAAAAAGAAAGGGCCAACACTCAAACCACATTCGTCCTCTTCGCTGAAGTTTATGGCTTCCCATGACCTTAAGCACAACATGGTGAGTGCCTTGATTACCGAGGCCAATGTCTCTTCCTTACCTCAGGATCACTACAAGATGCTGCTTATCGCTGCCACGTCTCATTGTTCGATACTCACTGCAGCATTAAGCATCTTGTCCAACTCCAGGTCTGATGCAAGAAGCCGTCAAGCACTCTCCCAGGCATGGACATTTTGCCACATTGCTAGATTTCCCAAAGAAAATCTTTCTTTGACACAGACAACACACATATTCTTACAGGGACCTCCCTGGCAATCTTTTCCAAGGAGCATCTCCCCATAGCTCTGATGGGTCAGTCTAGTCATTTGGTTTATAGAGCATTTTGGATGAGATTTATCCAAGGTTGCTGTGGGAAGCAAGCGAGAAGATAGATGGGATCCTGACAGAGATTTTTGCACACAAGGACAAAAAGTGCTGGAACAACTCAGCAGGTCAGGAAGTATTTCTGGTGAACATGGACATGTGATGTTTCGGGTCAAGACCCTTCATCACCTATCCATGTTCCCCAGAGATGATGCCTGACCTGCTGAGTCACTCCAGCACTTTGTATCTTTTTGTGTATTAACCAACATCTGCAGTTCCTTGTTTCTACAGAGATTTTTGCAGCCTTGTTCACCGTATGTAAAGTGGCAGAAGATTGGAGGATAACTAATGTTGTTTCATTACTTAAAAGTGCAATGTGTGTTTTAAATGTTTCTCTGTGTGTCATGTCGGGGGTGGTGTAAGGGGGAAACCGCTTTGGTCACCTCCTCCACGGAGAGGCGACTTTTTTCATGTTGCCTCCCTCGCGGCCTAATTCAGAGGATCGGTGCGGCCTTTCCCGGAGATGGGCCCGGGGCTTCAGCAGAGGGCGCAGCGTGGACTTTTTCATTACAAAGGGGGGGAGCTCTCGCCAAGGTTCGCCAGAGGGGAGTGCTCCGTTCACTGGCCCGCGGCAGACTGCGGAGCTCCAGCTAGCACGGCGTCTGGAGCCTGGGATCCCTCGTTGGGGACCCTGGAGGAGAAGAGCTCCGACCGCCAGCCCGCGGCCTACATCATCCATAAGCCGCGGACTGCGGTGCTTCCAGCTGGTGCGGCATCCGGAGCCTGGGATCCCTCGTTAGGGACTCCGGAGGAGAAGAGGTCCAACCGCCGGCCCGAGGCCTACTTCTAACCGCGGGCGTGGCAGGGACTTACCATCTGGAGCGGGATCCCTCGCCGGGGATCCCTGGAGAAGAGCTCCGACTGCCGGCCCTGCGGTCTGCGGTGCTTCTGGCTGCGGCACGGTGGGGACTTTAGATCTTCGACCGCCGGTCTGCGGCCTACACCATCTTGAAGCCGCGGTCTCCGGTAGGGAAGCACCGATTCAGGACTTACCTTGGTTGCACATCTGGCCGCCCGCAGCGGCAACTGTGGAGGGTTGTGGTCCCAACCACGGGGGCAAATGGAGGAGGACTGACTAAACTTTGTGCCTTCCTCCACAGAGATGAATGCTGTGGTGGATGTTTGTGTTAAATTATTATTGGGTATTGTGTGTTCTTTTTATTCCATTGTACCGCTGCTGGCAAATTCATTTCACTGCACTGTATGAGCATGTGACGAATAAATCTAACTTGAACTTGAACTTGAGCATGGATAAGTTAGGTAACTATATGCCAGTGAGCCAAGTTACAGGTTTTATGTACATTTATGGAAAGATGGGAGCTGGTCAGGGATAGTCAGCATGGCTTTGTATGGGAATTTGCCACCACACCGTTATACTATATATCATAAGATCATAAGTGTTAGGAATAGAATGAAGGGCCTGGTCCACCGCGGGGACATAATTTGCGAGTGTAGAAGAGTTTAGGAGAGTATGAAAAAGTGCCATGGTCGTGTTGTATCGCCGAAGTAAACACCTCCCTCGACCTTCCTCGACTATGTAGAGAACCTCCTACGAATATGTTGAAGACGTCCTTCGACTATGTAGAAGACTAGCTTCGACTAGCTTAGACTAGCTTCGGGAAAATTGGACACCGAATAGTGTTAGTAAGTAAGTAAGTAAGTTATATTTATACAGCACGTTTTAAATCAACTCGCGTTGAAACCAAAGTGCTTTACAGAAAATAAATAATGAGTTTCCGTACATCCATAGAAAAAAGATTAGAAAAAAAGAAAAATTGACACAACACATTAAAGAATTCAACGTCCCCCCACAACAGAATCAAAATTTTCCACTGTGGGGAAAGGCAGCAGAAAGTTAAGTCCTCTTCCTCTGTGAAACACCCGAGGCCGGGGCCTATTTGTGGCCTTGCAGCCAGTCCGATGTTTTCAGGCCCTCTTGCCGCGAAGCTGGAACTCCGGCGTCGGGTGAACACTCCTCAGCAGCTTAGAAAGTCTGGAGCGGCCGCTTCCTCCCCGGAGACCGCAGCACCTGAAGTCCTCAGGCCGCGCCGGTTGGAGCTCCGACCCCGGCGATCTCGATCCCCGGCTCCGCGGTGTTCCAAATCCAGCGCGGCCCACAGCCACAGCTCCTCATATGTTGGAGTCGGCGGCCACAGCACTCCGGAGCTTACCACATGGCGACCTGCTAAGGCATCGCCCGCTCCATGATGGTGTCCCAGCGCTGTGCCGCCGCCGAAGCTGTAGTCCCGGCCGGTCCCGACGGGAGATGCCGCTCCAGTCCGATGGTAGGCCGCGGTAGTGGAAAGTGAAGACAACCTCCTTCGATCTCCTTCGACCTCCCTTCGTCTATGTTGAAGACTATCTACGACTACCTTCGACTACCTTTGCATTCCTTTGATTACCTTTGATTGCCTTCGATTGCCTTTGATTACCTACGAATAACATGCCGACCTACTACGACCTACTTTGACTACACCTACGAGTAAAAAAACATATCTATTTTTTCCATGGCGACCTTTTTTTACTCGCGGACATTTTTCAGCATGCCAAAAAAAAACGCCTCGACCTAACGGAGGCCTCGAGTACGCGGGAACTACTCTTGAGCATGAAGGAGAGTTGCAAAGACCTCCTAGATACAAGATACATTTAATTGTCATTTGGACCCCTTGAGGTCCAAAAGAAATGCCGTTTCTGCAGCCATACATTACAAACAAATAGACCCAAGACACAACACAATTTACATAAACATCCATCACATTGCTGTGATGGAAGGCCAAATAAACTTATCTCTCCACTGCACTCTCCCCCCCCCGATGTCAGAGTAAAAGTCAAAGCCCCCGGCTGGCGATGGCGATTGTCCCGCGGCCATTAAAGCCACTCCTAGGACCTTGTGTCGACTATGCTGCGAGTATGAGTCGAGGGCAAACTCTTCTAAACTCGCGAATTAGATCCCCACAGTGGGACAGGCCCTTTAGCCCATTCGGCCCATCAAGTCTACTCCGCCATTCAATCATGGCTGATCTAACTCTCCCTCCTAACCCCATTCTCCTGCCTTCTCCCCACAACCTCCACTCATGCTAATTATTTTGGGTGCCTTGATCTTTTTAGGCATTTGGTTTAGTGTAAAATCTGGATCACTTTTCATTTTTTTGAAGACTTTTACTTCATATTGCACTGATTTTGTGAACTTTACCTCCTCAGCCAATGTTGAATGTGTCCTTGCTTACATAAGTTTGAGAAATAGTGTGTTACCTTCTGACAGGTGTAGCAGCAATTCAACGATCTCAGAGAACAAACAATCTTTATCTGTTACTGTTCCAGATTTTGTTATCTTGGGGTCAAATATAACAAAGTTGTGAGGACTCTTGTTCAGCTTCAGATAGTTGTCATGGAAACTCTAAGGAACATTTCCACACTGTCGTTCAATAATTGGATCCCACCAGTATAGGATCTACAGACCTCTTTATTTTTATCTGTGCACATCTTATATTCACACGTGTCTGTAATTCTGTGGCAGTGACAGAATATTCGCAAAACTGTGTGACTCTATCTACAGGTGAGAGAGGTGCTGGATATGACAAGAGTTGTGAAGAGTTAAAACCTGCAATGACCACACTATGTTTGCGGTTCTACCTTAGCATAATCATTTTAATTGACCATTGATATTATCATCCCTCTTTTTTATTTGAATCTTTCCTTCTCATTGGTAGTTTATTTAGCTAAGTTTATTTTAGTTTAAAGATACAATGTGGAAAGAGGCTTTTCGGCCCACCGAGTCCACACCGACCAGCCATCCCCGTACACTAACACAATCCTACACACTAGGGACAACTTATTATTCTTTTACCAAAGCCAAATTAACCTAGAAAACCAGTACGTCTTTGGGGTGTGGGAGGAAGCTGGAGCACCCGGAGAAAACCCACGCAGGTCACGTGGAGAACATGCAAAATGTGTAGGAAAGAACTGCAGATGCTGGTTTAAATCGAAGATAGACACAAAATACTGGAATAACTCAGCGGTACAGGCACCATCTCTGGAGAGAAGGACATCAGTCTGAAGATGGGTCTCGACCCGAAACGTCACCCATTCCTTCTCTCCAGAGATGCTGCCTGTCCCGCTGTATGCCCCTGTCCCACTTAGGAAACCTGAACGGAAACCTCTGGAGACTTTGCGCCCCACCCAAGGTTTCCGTGTGGATCCCGGAAGTTCCCCAAGGTTTTTGTCAGTCTCCCTACCTGCTTCCACAACCTGCAACCTCCGGCAACCACCTGCAACCTCCGGCAACCACCTGCAACCTCTGGGAACCGCACGGAACCGCATTACTCCAGCATTTTGTGTCCTTCTTCAGGTGAACGTACAAACTCCATACAGACAGCACCCGTAGTTAGAATCAAACCCGGGTCTCTGGCGCTGTACGGCAGCAACTCCGCCTCTGCGCCACCGTGCCACCCTGCCGTGCTACCACCGTGATAATTGCATGTAGTTGTATACCTTCATGGTCAGGTCAAGAAACTTGCACTTACAAACTGGGACTTGTAAATGGGGCCAAAACTGCTGATTCACTTCTGTACAGATGCTGGTTTACACTGAAGATAGACACAAAATGCTGGAGTAACTCAACGGGTCAGACAGCATCTCGAGAGAGAAGGAATGGATGATGTTTTGGGTCGAGACCCTTCTTCAGAACAAAACTAGTGTGAAAGGAGTGATTGATGGTCAGTGTGTGCCAAAGGGCTTGTTTTCATGTTGTATCTCGAAACATTTCAGCAAGGCAGGGGTGATACTTGATGAGGTTCAATACCTCTCAGACACTGGTCTGGATGAGAGCCAAGTAAATGTCTCTTCTGTCGAGATAATCAGCTCTTACAAATTACAGCCGCCGTCTGTTCAGCAGCAAGATGCGGGACCCTTGCACCCTTGCCCTTCTGAGACTTATGTGTGTGGTTTGTTTACGAAAGAAAATAACAGGCTGGTTAGCTGTACAAAAATAAGTTGAATAAAGGATAGGAGGTAATTCTGGTTATAGTCCAGCAAAAGGGACTGCAATTCAGATATAAAATTGCACAAGTGCAACAGTGCATGGATAATCTACTGTGACACATCTCTGGCTAAATGGAAAACTGCTTTCAAAGAAATTGGATTACACGTAGTCTGAAGCACTATCCCTTCACGTCCAGTCACAGCATCAAACCCACTGTGGATAGAAGCAATGAAAGGTTCTAGTATCTTTTGTTTGTTTTTTAAAGAATCCTGTCAAAGAGTTAAGGGCCTGTCCCACTTAGGTGATTTTTTAGGCGACTACAGGTGACTAGGCTGTTGCCACATTGTCGACGGGGTGTCGCATGTATGGTCGTGAGTCGTCTCCTCAGCTGCCCAAAGAGTCACAGGTCGCCGCTGGATTTTCAACGTGGTGAAAATTTTTCAGAGACAGTCGCCGACAGTGGGTTTGACGCTCATGACCACAGCTCGACTTCTCCTGACGTAGGTGCTGTCGTAGTTGTCGCCAGGTTAACGTAGTTTGTCGCCGGTGCTGACTGTTTTTTTAAATTGTTAAAGTAATGATTCTATTTCAAATTTTATGTCAAAGGGGGGGTCCAGTTGCCGTTTTTTCCGGCGACCTGCTCCGACTATGACAGTCGCCGGAAGTCACCTAAAAATAGCATAAGTGGGACAGGCCTTAAAAGCAAGTTTCATAACATCGGCGAAAGAAATGCCCCCACCCACCTTTAGCAGATTGCATTGTCCTGTCAAGTGGCATGGTTGCAGCCAGGCTTTATAACATGTCCCTGACTACTGCTGTCTAATAACCGGCTTGTGAATACAAAAAGCAAGCCAAATCACGATAGCACGGCCTGGATAGAGAGGAAGTGGAGAGGATGTTTCCACTTGTGGGAGAGTCTCGGACCAGAGATCATAGGCTCAGAATTAATGGATGTTCCTTTAGAAAGGAGATGAGGTTGAATTTCTTTAGTCAGAGGGTGGTGAATCTGTATTCATGCCTACTATATTCTGTTGTGCTGAAGCAAAGCAAGAATTTTATTGTCCTATCTGGGACACATGACAATAAACTCTCTTGAATCTTGAATCTGTGGCATCCTTTGCTGCAGAAGGCTGTAGAGGCAAGGTCAATGGCTATTTTTAAAAAGATAGATTCATAGATTCTTGATTAGTACGGGTGTCAGAGGTTATGGGGAGAAGGCAGGAGAATGAGGCTGAGGGGGAGATATAGATCAGCGTGATTGAATGGCAGAGTAGACTTAATGGGGCCGAATGGCCTAATTTGCTCCTATCACTTATGATCTACAATCGGTCTAGATACAGAGCTTTTGGAATGAATACATGAATGCAATACAGTGTATCATCCTAATGATACATTTAATATGGCTGCCCCCCAGCCTGCCGATGTTCCACCTTCAGACCCTGGAACCCTCTCATTCTTCCCCCACAAACTTTCATTGAACTTGCAGCAAATTCTTATTAGAAAACAGATTGAAGAAGGGCAGATGCACAGAGTCCCTTGATCAAGAACCAGAGGACATAGGTTTAAGGTTAAGGAGAAAAGATTTAATAGGAATCTGAGGGGTAATGCCCATGTCCATCTTAGGAAACCTGAACGGAAACCTCTGGTGACCTTGTGCCCCACCCAAGGTTTCCGTGAATCGCCAGAGATTTTGGTCACTCGCCTGGAAAGCCTCAACTGAAACGCGAGCTGCATCTACTGACCAATGATCCTACAGGATCCTTGCTACTGACCGCACACACACACACACACACAGACGCACACATGCACACACACACACACACGCACACATACACACACCCACACATACACACACACACACACACAAACACGCACACACACACACACACACACACACACACACACACACACACACGCACACACACACACACACATACACACACACACACACACACACACACACACACACACACACACACACACACGCACACACACACACACACACACACACACACACACACACACACACACACACACACACACACACACACACACACACACACACACACACACACACACACACACACACACACACACACCGAAGGTGGGGGCCAGGGACAGCGGAGGTGCACTGTCTGCGCGATGAAGAGGAAGGTAAACGGCTGCCACAGAGCACTGTAAGTCCTTTCGAGAGCGCGGGAGGGAGGGAGGGAGAGAAGGGGAAAGAAGGGGAGAGGAGAGAGAAGGAGAGAAGGGGGAGAGAAGGGGGAGAGAAGGGGGAGAGAAGGGGAGGGGAAGAAGGAGTGGAGACAGTTTTAAGAAGTTTAATAAAGTTAGCTGGCTTTTTACCTTCCGGTGGATCTTCTAGGTCCTGAAATCCAAAGATCCTACAGGATCTTTGCTGAAAACTCCAATGAGCCAATCAAAATGGCCAGTCAGTGAAGGAGATGGCCTTCGACTGCCTGTAAGTAAATAGCGACCCCACTCCACTGGCTTCGACCAAATGGCAACCTATTTTTAGTCAAGGCCGGTTTTGTTTTTTTTGAAATAATCACAGGAACATAGAAAAAGCCTTGACTACGTGGAAACCACTTTCCACCATTAGGGAGAGGAACCAAACCCTCCGGGAACCTCACAGAAACCTTGGGTGGGGTGCAAGGTCTCCAGAGGTTTCCGTTCAGGTTTCCTAAGTGGGACAGGGGCATAGCTTTTTTCACACAAAGGGTGGTGGGTTTATGGAACAAGCTGCCAGAGGAGGTAGATGAGGCAGGTAATATTGCAATGTTTAAAAAGCATTTGGACAGGTACGTGGATAGGACATGTTTGGGGGGGGGGGGGATATGGACCAAACGCAGGCAGGTGGGACTAGTGTACATGGGACATGTTGGTCGGTGTGGGCAAGTTGGGCCGAAGTGCTTGTTTCCACACTCTATGACTCTATATGTCACAACCTGTCCATGTCCTCCACAGCAGCTGCCTGACCCTCTGAGTTACTCCAACACTTTGTGTTCCGTGCAAGTTTCCAGTATGTACAGTTCCTTGTGCCTATATAATTCACATTACTTGGGCTCCAAATAAATAAATGAATAAAAAGAAAACAAACAATTCATTCTTCCATCACCACCCACATCCCTCCCCCTTATTACAGGAGCAGGGTACAGGTGAAAAACATTGTTGTGTACACTATGCAGTTAAATTATACCCAACGCAGACACACTTGTGTTTCAACATGGACAAGCGTAAACTTAAGGAAGAGCATTTAATTTTTTTGACTGGGCACATTATCCACCACAGTTGTGAATTCAACAATTTAAAATAAATTGTTTGTGTCAGGACCGACCTAGCGTGGTGAAACGTTCTTAGCCTATAACATTAACTGCTCTTCTCACTCCACAGGTGCTGGTTAGGATTGAAATCTAAAGAACCACGGATGCTGCAAGGTTTTTCTTGAAATCTTACTTTTCAAAAGTCCATTCAGTTCCACTTATTTTAGGCTTTCTTGCATCGTTAGTTTTATTTCGCATTTACTGCGAAAACAGATACAGGTACAATATAGGTAATCAATGATTCTATTCTTTTGTTTTTTTGTACGTTAGTCTCGCAGTCATCCATCTTTTACAGGTCCCCATTCTCTTTCTCCAGACATGTTCATGTGAGCTCTGTAGTTAATTTTGTGACTACTTTCATTTCTTTTTTAAGACATGTTTATTGTGAGTGACACGCGTTTGTTGTAGTGTCGTTGTAGACTCCAATTGTTTTCATCAGCAATAGAGGAATAATGTTTAGGTTGGGGACAAGAAGCATTAGAACGTAGAACTGTACAGCACAAGAACAGGCCCTTCACTCACATAATGTTCACGCTAAACTTAATGCCAAGTTAGGCCAATTTGCTCTGCCCGCATATGATCCATATCCCTATATTCCATGTTCTTACCCAAAACACTCTGAAATGCCACCATCATATCTCCATCCACCGCCATCCGTGGCAGCGTGTTCCAGGCACCGTTTAGCCCCAGTGTCAAAATCTTGTTCCGTACACCTCCCTTAAACTTAGCCCCTCTCACCTTAAAGCTATGGCCGCTAGCCTACCAGACTGATTCCTGGGATGTCAGGACTTTCATATGAAGAAAGACTGGATAGACTCGGCTTGTACTCGCTAGAATTTATAAGATTGAGGGGGATCTTATAGAAACTTACAAAATTCGTAAGGAGTTGGACAGGCTAGATGCAGGAAGATTGTTCCCGATGTTGGGGAAGTCCAGAACAAGGGGTCACAGTTTAAGGATAAGGGGGAAATCTTTTAGGACTGAGATGACAAAAACATTTTTCACAGAGAGAGTGGTGAATCTGTGGAACTCTCTGCCACAGAAGGCAGTTGAGGCCAGTTCATTGGCTATATTTAAGAGGGAGTTAGATGTGGCCCTTATGGCTAAAGGGATCAGGGGGTATGGAGAGAAGGCAGGTACAGGATACTGAGTTGGATGATCAGCCAAGATCATATTGAATGGCGGTGCAGGCTTGAAGGGCCGAATGGCCTACTCCTGCACCTATTTTCTATGTTTCTATGTTTCTTTCACATTTCCACTCTGGGGAAAAAGGTTCAGCCTGTCCATGGTTGCACCCTATCTATGCCTCTTATAATATTCCTCAGTTTAATCATGTCTCCCCTTTAGCCTTTGACATTCCAGGAAAAACAACCCAAACTTGACTGAGCAATGCACCATTCTCTTGGATGCCAGCCGCCATTTAAAACGAAAGTCACTCAGACATTCACCGCAAGCGAAACAGCTGCCTGATTGAAAGGGCAACGTGTGAAATGTTGCCCATTGAATACCAATAAGATTCTGTAACCATGAGGTGGACTGAGTTCTGATTCTGTAACCATGAGGTATACTGAGTATAGAAGCTGGGATGTAATGTTAAAATTGTGTAAGGCATTGGTGAGACCAAATCTGGAGTATGGTGTACAATTTTGGTCGCCCAATTATAGGAAGGATGTCAACAAAATAGAGAGAGTACAGAGGAGATTTACTAGAATGTTGCCTGGGTTTCAGCAACTAAGTTACAGAGATAGGTTGAATAAGTTAGGTCTTTATTCTCTGGAGCGCAGAAGGTTAAGGGGGGACCTGATAGAGGTCTTTAAAATGATGAGAGGGATAGACAGAGTTGATGTGGACATGCTTTTCCCTTTGAGAATAGGGAAGATTCAAACAAGAGGACATGACTTCAGAATTAAGGGACAGAAGTTTAGGGGTAATATGAGGGGGAACTTCTTTACTCAGAGAGTGGTAGCGGTGTGGAATGAGCTTCCAGTGGAAGTGGTGGAGGCAGGTTCATTGGTATCATTTAAAAATAAATTGGATAGGCATATGGATGAGAAGGGAATGGAGGGTTATGGTATGAGTGCAGACAGGTGGGACTAAGGGAAAAAAAAGTTGTTCAGCACGGACTTGTAGGGCCGAGATGGCCTGTTTCCGTGCTGTAATTGTTATATGGTTATATGGTTATATGACTGGTACTTGAACTATTCATGTCTTCCTCTGAAGAAGAACCTCAGCAGTCTGAAGTAGGGTCTCGACCCGAAACGTCGCCTATTCCATCGCTCCATAGATGCTGCCTTGCCCGCTGAATTGCTCCAGCATTTTTATCTACCTTCGATTTTTCCAGCATCTGCAGTTCTTTCTTAAACAGCTCAGCAGCAAATTAGATCAGTTTAGAGATACAGCGCTTGGAAGGCCCTTCGACCCATCGAGTCCATGCCAACCATGCACTAGCACTGTCCTACACATAGGGATAATTTACAATTCTTACCGAAGCCAATTAACTTACAAACCTGTATGTCTTTGGAATGTGGGAGGAAACCGCAGCACCCAGAGAAAACCCACATGGAGAACGTACAAAAATCCGTTGACACAGCACCCGTAGTCAGGATTAACCATATAACATATAACATATAACAATTACAGCACGGAAACAGGCCATCTCGGCCCTACAAGTCCATGCCGAACAAATTTTTTCCCCTTAGTCCCACCTGCCTGCACTCGTACCATAACCCTCCATTCCCTGCTCATCCATATGCCTATCCAATTTATTTTTAAATGATACCAATGAACCTGCCTCCACCACTTCCACTGGGAGCTCATTCCACACCGCCACCACTCTCTGCGTAAAGAAATTCCCCCTCGTATTACCCCTAAACTTCTGTCCCTTAATTCTGAAGTCAAGTCCTCTTGTTTGAATCTTCCCTATTCTCAAAGGGAAAAGCTTGTCCACATCAACTCTGTCTATCCCTCTCATCATTTTAAAGACCTCTATCAAGTCCCCCCTTAACCTTCTGCGCTCCAGAGAATAAAGACCTAACTTATTCAACCTATCTCTGTAACTTAGTTGTTGAAACCCAGGCAACCCAGGTTGAACCCAGGTCCCTGGTGCTGTAAGGCAGCAACTCTGCCGCGGCACAACAGAGCCGCCCCATGTGAACACTTTGTTACAGACCTCAGATTAATGCGAGTGGCGCAATTAAGGGGCAGCACCGTGATGCGGTTGGTAGAGTTGTCCCAGAGACCTGGGATGGCTTCATTAAGTTGTTATCATTGTCCCTAGTTGGCGCAGGTTAGTGTGTGGGGTGCAACGGTCTCGGTGGGCTGAAGGGCATGTTTCCACACTGCATCTCTAAAGTAAAGTATTTTTTATTAGAAGTAGGTACAGTAATATAGTACATAACTACCTAATGCATAATGAGATTTTACAGTTCATGGCCAACTTCTTGTTTCAAATTTAACAGAATAGAACAGCAAATGAGACAAGCCAAGATAGAGAAGAAAAGTGTATCATAAGCCGTGGTGATAGTGTTAGATCGTCAGGTAGTAAAGAAAGCCCGGAGAAAAGGTAGAAGGTGATAGAGTGGAAAAAAGGAGAAGAGATAAAGAAAGAGATTGAAAGAGATATACCGATGTAATATCTTTATCCACCCCGTCACCCGGTTCTGAAACATTTAATTTCTAAGGTGGTGTTGCACCATATGCTTGGTAAAAGAGTTGATAAAAGAAGACCAAATCATTAAGAATTGGTCTTCTTTGCCTGAAAGGAGGAGTCTCATTTCTTCAAGATGTAACATTTCAGACATATTTGTGATCCAATCTGTAAAGTAAAGTCTAACTAAAACTATGCATGAATCTGTGTACAGTCAAGCTGAGCTGTACACTTCCGTGAGAGGCACAAAAAAATGTTTACCCACAACAGTCACAACAATGCCAGAGTCCAACATTCTCAATTGCATCCATTTCCAAACAGTACCGGTTTGATCTTTTGCATTCAGTGCCTGCCATCCGCAATAGTCCGCGCTGTGCTTTGGCAATGATTGTTTTGGTATCTTACCGTAGTGAGGAATGATGGCCCAGGCCATGGCAGATGCGTAGATCCCTCCGATCATCCAGAACATGCAGAGCCAGCTGAGGTGCTCACCCCGCTTCTCCCGTGCCAGGACCTCAGCAAAGTAGGCAAACACGATAGGAACCGCTCCTCCAATCCTTCGTCCATAAAGGAAAATACAGGCCACTGTTAGGTTTAGGGTTCATTATTGTCACGTGGACCGAGCTACAGTGAAAAGCTTTAATTTGTATGCTATCCAGTCCAATCAGATCAAACTATACATGTGTACAATCAATCCATAATCAAGTACAATATGGAGAAATATTGAAAATAGGTGCAGGATTAGGCCATTCGGCCCTTCGAGACAGCACCACCATTGAATATGAATATGTTCCCGGAGGTTTTTGTTAGTCTCCCTACCTGCTTCCACTGCCTGCAACCTCCAGCAACCACCTGCAACCTCCGGCAACCGCACGGAAACCTTGGGTGGGGCGCAAGGTCTCCAGAGGTTTCTGTTCAGGCTTCCTAAGTGGGACAGGGGCATTACCGGAGCACCCGGAGAAAACCCACGTGGTCACGGGGAGAACCTACAGACAGCGCCCGTAGTCAGAACCCGAATGTCCGGTGCTGTGAGGCAGCAACTCTACCGCTGCACCTCTCTGCCGCCCTTCCCTATTCTCGTACTCCCACATTTCAAAGACGTGCAGATTTGTAGGATAATTGGCTTGTGTAAATCGTAACTTGTATATAGGATAGAAATAGTGTACGGCGGGTGATCGATAGTTGGCGCTGGTTCAGTGGGCAAAGGGGAAAGTTTATACACTGCATCTCGGTACTAAAACTAAACTAATCTGAGGGCCTTCAACAAACCCAATCATAATAGCTGAGGAATTTTAATTGTTAATTGCCTGAAGTTAAAAAACATTTACGCGATAATCAATAACGGTTGTCATGTAAAAAAAAAACCTTTAAAAACCCAGCTGTTTCATTAACATACTTTAAAGGGAGAAAATATGCCATCCTTATCCAGTAACAGGGAACATGTTGTTCCAGCAATGTGTGGCTGATGCATGAACACATCTCATGTGGTTATGTACAGAGCAAATTCAAAATACTGTGCAGAAAGAAAGTCATAGAGTGATACATCGTGGAAACAGGCCCTTTGGCCCAACTTGCCCACACCGGCCAACAATGTCCCAGCTACACTAGTCCCACCTGCCCGCGTTTGGCCCATATCTCTCCAAACTTGTCCTATTCATGTACCTGTCTGTTTCTTAAACGTGTTGGCTTCTGTAGATTGTAAATTGTCCCTAGTGTGTAGGATAGTTTAGCTTAGTTCAGAGATACGGCATGGAAACAGGCCCTTCAGCCCATCGAGGCCGCGCCGACCAACGATCCCCGCATATTGACACTATCCTACACACATCAGGGGCAATTTATACATACACCAAGCCAATGAACATAAACCTGTGCGTCTTTGGAGTGTGGGAGGAAACCAATGATCTCGGTCACGGGGAGAACGTACAAACTCCGTACAGACAGCACCCATAGTTGGGATCGAACCCGGGTCTCTGGCGCTACAAGCGCTGTACGGCAGCAACTCTAGCGCCGCGCCGGGCCGGATTATGGGGCGATCGCTGGTCGGCGCGGACTTGGTGAGCCATTGGGCCTGTTTCCACGCTGTATCTCTAAAGTCTCAAGTTAGAATCAAACCCTGGTAACTGGGGCTGGAGGCAGTTACACCATCTGCTGCACAGCAGTGTTGCTCTCGGTAAACCCATCTCAATCAAAGGCTGTACATTATCCTAAACTCTGGAAATCTTCCCTTATGCTCTAAACTGTGAGGCATTTTAATAAAACTAAATACACTACATTAGCAGATTCTTCCTGATGCAACCTGATCACTGTCGGGGTGTTGTGGGTCTGTGGAATTCTTTCAAGAGGGAGCTAGATAGGGCTCTTAAAAATAGTGGAGTCAGGGGGTATGGGGAGAAGGCAGGAACGGGGTACTGATTGTGGATGATCAGCCTTGATCGCATTGAAACATAGAAACATAGAAACATAGAAATTAGGTGCAGGAGTAGGCCATTCGGCCCTTTGAGCCTGCACCGCCATTCAATATGATCATGGCTGATCATCCAACTCAGTATCCCGTAACTGCCTTCTCTCCATACCCTCTGATCCCCTTAGCCACAAGGGCCACATCTAACTCCCTCTTAAATATAGCCAATGAACTGGCCTCAACTGCCCTCTGTGGCAGAGAGTTCCAGAGATTCACCATTCTCTGTGTGAAAAAAGTGTTTCTAATCTCAGTTTTAAAGGATTTCCCCCTTATCTTTAAGCTGTGACCCCCTTGTCCTGGACTTCCCCAACATCGGGAACAATCTTCCTGCATCTAGCCTGTCCAGCCCCTTAAGAATTTAGTAAGTTTCTATAAGTTCCCCTCTCAATCTCCTAAATTCTAGAGAGTATAAACCAAGTCCATCCAGTCTTTCTTCATAAGACAGTCCTGACACCCCAGGAATCAGTCTGGTGAACCTTCTCTGCACTCCCTCTATGGCAATAATGTTCTTCCTCAGATTTGGAGACCAAAACTGTACGCAATACTCCAGGTGTGGTCTCACCATGACCCTGTACAACTGCAGTAGAACCTCCCTGCTCCTATACTCAAATCCTTTTGCTATGAAAGCTAACATACCATTCGCTTTCTTCACTGCCTGCTGCACCTGCATGCCTACTTTCAATGACTGGTGTACCATGACTCCCAGGTCTCGCTGCATCTCCCCTTTTCCTAATCGGCCACCATTTAGATAATAGTCTGCTTTCCTGTTTTTGCCACTAAAATGGATAACCTCACATTTATCCACATTATACTGCATCTGCCAAACATTTGCCCACTCACCCAGCCTATCCAAGTCACCTTGCTGTCTCCTAGCATCCTCCTCACAGCTAACACTGCCCCCCAGCTTAGTGTCATCCGCAAACTTGGAGATATTGCCTTCAATTCCCTCATCCAGATCATTAATATATATTGTAAATAGCTGGGGTCCCAGCACTGAGCCTTGCGGTACCCCACTAGTCACTGCCCACCATTGTGAAAAGGACCCGTTTACTACTACTCTTTGCTTCCTGTTTGCCAGCCAGTTCTCTATCCACATCAATACTGAACCCCCAATGCCGTGTGCTTTAAGTTTGTATACTAATCTCTTATGTGGGACCTTGTCGAAAGCCTTCTGGAAGTCTAGATACACCACATCCACTGGTTCTCCCCTATCCATGCTACTAGTTACATCCTCGAAAAATTCTATAAGATTCGTCAGACATGATTTACCTTTAGTAAATCCATGCTGACTTTGTCCAATGATTTCACCACTTTCCAAATGTGCTGCTATCCCATCTGTAATAACTGGCTCTAGCAGTTTCCCCACTACCGATGTTAGACTAACTGGTCTGTAATTCCCCGTTTTCTCTCTCCCTCCCTCCTTAAAAAGTGGGGTTATGTTTGCTACCCGCCAATCCTCAGGAACTACTCCAGAATCTAAAGAGTTTTGAAAGATTATTACCAATGCATCCACTATTTCTAGAGCTACTTCCTTAAGTACTCTGGGATGCAGCCTATCTGGCCCTGGGGATTTATCGGCCTTTAATCCATTCAATTTACCCAACACCACTTCCCGACTAACCTGGATTTCACTCAATTCCTCCAACTCCTTTGACCCGCGGTCCCCTGCTATTTCCGGCAGATTATTTATGTCTTCCTTAGTGAAGACGGAACCAAAGTAGTTATTCAATTGGTCCGCCATATCCTTGTTCCCCATGATCAACTCACCTGTTTCTGACTGCAAGGGACCTACATTTGTTTTAACTAATCTCTTTCTTTTCACATATCATCATATTTCACTTTAGCAGTCAGTTTTTATGTTCCCTGCCAGTTTTCTTTCATAATCTATTTTTCCTTTCCTAATTAAGCCCTTTGTCCTCCTCTGCTGGTCTCTGAATTTCTCCCAGTCCTCTGGTATGCTGCTTTTTCTGGCTAATTTGTACGCATCATCCTTCGCTTTGACACTATCCATGATTTCCCTTGTTATCCACGGATGCACTACCTTCCCTGATTTATTCTTTTGCCAAACTGGGATGAACAATTTTTGTAGTTCATCCATGCAGTCTTTAAATGTCTTCCATTGCATATCCACCGTCAACCCTTTTAGAATTAATTGCCAGTCAATCTTGGCCAATTCACCTCATACCCTCAAAGTTACCTTTTTTTAAGTTCAGAACCATTGTTTCTGAATTAACAATGTCACTCTCCATCCTAATGAAGAACAACCATATTATGGTCACTCTTGCCCAAGGGGACACGTACAACAAGACTGCTAACTAACCCTTCCTCATTACTCAATACCCAGTCTAAAATAGCCTGCTCTCTCGTTGGTTCCTCTATATGTTGATTTAGATAACTATCCCGCATACATTCCAAGAAATCCTCTTCCTCAGCACCCCTGCCAATTTGATTCACCCAATCTATATGTAGATTGAAGTCACCCATTATAACTGTTTTGCCTTTGTCGCACGCATTTCTAATTTCCTGTTTGATACCATCTCCAACTCCACTACTACTGTTATTTGGCCTGTACACAACACCCACAGCGTTTTCTGCCCCTTAGTGTTTCACAGCTCTACCCATACCGATTCCACATCCTCCAAACTAATGCCCTTCCTTTCCATTGTGTTAATCTCCTCTCTAACCAGCAGCACTACCCCGCCTCCTTTTCCTTTCTCTCTATCCCTCCTGAATATTGAATATCCCTTGATGTTCAGCTCCCAGCCTTGGTCACCCTGGAGCCATGTCTCCGTGATCCCAACTATATCATAATCATTAATGGCTATCTGCACGTTCAACTCATCCACCTTATTACGATTGCTCCTTGCATTGAGACACAAAGCCTTCAGGCTTGTTTTTACAATGCTCTTACTCCTTATACAATTATGTTGAAAAGTGGCCCTTTTTGATTTTTGCCCTGGTTTTGTCTGCCTGCCACTTTTACTTTTCACCTTGCTACCTATTGCTTCTACCTTCATTTTACACCCCCCTGCCCCTCTGCTCTTGTACCCATCCCCCTGCCACATTAGTTTAAATCCTCCCCGACAGCACCAGCAAACACTGCCCCAAGGACATTGGTTCCATTCCAGCCCAGGTGCAGACCATCCTGTTTGTACTGGTCCCACCTCCCCCAGAACTGGTTCCAATGCCCTAAAAATTTGAATCCCTCCCCCTTGCACCATTTTGCAAGCCACGTATTCATCTGCAATATCCTCCTATTTCTACTCTGACTGGCATGTGGTACTGGTAGTAATCCAGAGATTATTACCTTTGAGGTCCTACTTTTAAGTTTATCTCCTAGTTCCCTAAATTCACCTTGTAGAACCTCATCCCTTTTTTTACCTATATCGTTGGTGCCAATATGCACCACAACAACTGGCTGTTCACCCTCCCCCTCCAGAATGTTCTGCAGCCGTTCAGTGACATCCCTGACCCTTGTACCAGGGAGGCAACATACCATCCTGGAGTCTCGTTTGCGGCTGCAGAAACGCCTATCTATTCCCCTGACAATTGAATCCCCTATTACTATTGCCCTTCCACTCTTTTTCCGCCCCTCATGTGCCGCAGAGCCACCCATGGTGCCATGAACTTGGCTGCTGCTGCCTTCCCCTGATGAGCAATCTCCCTCAACAGTTTCCAAAATGGTGTACCTGTTTAGGAGGGAGATGACCGCAGGGGACTCCTGCACTACCTGCCTACTGCTTTGCTGACTATTGGCCACCCGTTCCCTTTCTATCCTCTTACCTTTTACCTGCGGTGTGACCAACTCGCTGTACGTGCTATCCACGACTTTCTCAGCATCGTGGATGCTCCAGTATGAATCCAACCGCAGTTCCAATCGTTCAATGCGGTCTGCCAGGAGCTGCAGCTGGACACACTTCCTGCAAACGTAGTCACCAGGGACACCGACCATATCCCTGATCTCCCACATGTTGCAGGCTGAGCAAACCACGGGGTCATTCTCCACCGACATATCCTACTCCCAAATTAACTCTATATTAAATATTAAAAAACACAAAACTTTATCCTTTAAACTTTACTAATAAATACTAATAAATACTGTACACTCAACTCCCAGAATCCTTAACTCCCAGAATCCTTAACCTGAAGGCAGAAATGTGAAAATGTAAACCCGGTCCTCTTCCACCAATCAGGCTTCCACCAGACTCCTTCTCTGGAACGTTGCTGATTTTGGTGTCAGATACTCCTCCCCTCGCACCAACGGCTCCCTGGGCCATTGAATGGCGGTGCTGGCTCGAAGGGCCGAATGTCTATGGTCCTCAAATTGTAATATGATGAAAGGAGAAAGTGGGAGTGAAAAAGAGAAAACGAACAAGAAAGAGAGAAAAATAGAGAGAGAACGAGCAAGAAAGAGATGGAGTAAAAGAAAGAGAAAGAGAGAGAGAGAAAGAGGAAGGTAAGAGAAAGAGAGAAAAGAGAAAAAGAGAAAGAGAAAGAAAGAAAGAGAGCGAGAGAGAGAGAGAGAGAGAGAGAGAGAGAGAGAGAGAGAGAGAGAGAGAGAGAGAGAGGAGAGAGAGAGGGGGAGAGGGAGGGAGAGGGAGAGAGGGGGAGAGAGGGAGGGAGAGAGAGAGAGAGAGAGAGAGAGAGGGAGGGAGAGAGGGAGAGAGAGAGGGAGGGAGGGAGGGAGGGAGAGAGGGAGGGAGGGAGGGAGAGTTGGGGAGGGAGGGGAGAGAGAGAGAGAGGGAGGAGAGAGAGGAGAGAGAGAGAGATGGAGTTCAAGTGAGAGCATAAGTCTGAAGAGACCCTGTCCACCTTATTTCATGTCCAGAACGGATGCAGGAAAATGGTTGCAGAGTAGGCCCTTCGAGTTTGCTCCACCATTCAATACCATCATGGCTGATCCTCCATGTCACGGCCATATATTCCCTTTCTGGTGCCTCTTGTGTTGACTTCCATCCATCTCCTGTGTAAGGATATTCAGCGATTTAACCACCGCTGCCTTCTGTGGCAGAGAGTTGCACGTTCACTTTCTATCCTTAGCCCTTCACGTGCTTATCTCAAATCCCCATAGATGTCATTTCTTCTAAGGTATAAATGGTGAACATACAGTAAGTTCATCAAAGCAACTCAAGTAAAGCAGGACTAGAGGATCTGAGGGATATAGGGAGAGTTGAGTAGGCTGGGTCTATTACTTGGAGTGCAGGAGGATGAGGGGTGATCTTATAGAGGTGGATACAATCATGAGGGGAATAGATCGGGTAGATGGACAGAATCTCTTGCCCAGAGTAGAGGTATCAAGGACCAGAGGACATTTAAGGTGAAGGGGAAAAGATTTAATAGGAATCTGAGGAATAACTTTTTCACACAAAGGGTGGTGGGTGTATGGAACAAGCTGCCCGAGGAGGTAGTTGAGGCTGGAACTATCCCAACGTCTAAGTAACAGTTAGACAGGTACAAGGCTTGGACAGGTTTGAGAGGGATATGAGCCAAATGGAGGCATGTGGGACTAGTGTAGATGGGACATGTTGATCGGTGTGGGCAAGTTGGGCCAAAGGGCCTGTTTCCACACTGTATCACTCTATGATTCAAAGGCATCTCATAATGCACAAGATTTGTTGCAATGGTTGATAGCAAGATGGAGGTTTTGAAATACAGTTATAGTGTAACGGCACCAGCCATGGTGACTGATCTTACCCGAATCCAGCAAAGAATCGACAGAAGAGGAAGAGGCCGTAACCCTGGACAAATGATGATAGAAAGGCGAAGAATCCATTGACGGACATACAAATAATGAGGGCTTGTCGTCGGCCCATCTTGTCTGCTAAACCGCCCCAGAAAATAGCTCCCAGCATCATCCCGAGGTACACGATACTGCCTGCAATAAAACACAGAGAGGCTTTGTTTAAACAAGCAAGGCCACAGTGGAGATTCTTTACAATATACAATATTTTATACAGCCTCAGAAATCTCCGAAAGAAACAACTTCAACCATCTTTCCAAGTGTGCCCAACACAAACCTTTGAGCAATATGACTCTAATTATATTAATCACAGATTTCATTAAGGACACTGGGCGGCACGGTGGCGCAGCGGTAGAGTTGCTACCTTGAGACCCAGGTTCGATCCTGACATCGGGTGCTGTCTGCACGGCGTTTGTACGTTCTCCCTGTGTCTTGCTTGGGTTTTCTCCGGGTTCCTTCCACATTCCAAAGATGTACAGGTTGGTAGGTTAATTGGCTTTGGCAAAATTGTTAATTGCCCCTAGCGTGTAGGATAGAACAAGTCCCGATCCCTGGGTTACTTGTAATAACTTGTCACCAACGCCACTGTGTCCATTGGTTCTTATTGGCAATTGTCGGGATCATTTATTTTTCAATCTAAACCAACCAGCAGTGATTGTATGAATAATCAATCTATCTTCAATATGGAATAAGGTAACTGGTACAGTAGACTCCATAGCAACATACTGCTTGGTATTGCAAATGTTCCATCCTCTGTGGAAATTTGACACTGGTGAATTATACCAGCCCCTGAAAATTCATTCTTGAATGTTCAAAATGAGATCTGTGATTAATATAACTAGAGTCTTTATACTTTAGAGATACAGCACGGAAAAAGGCCCTACGGCCCACTGAGTCCCTGGAAGCCAGTTTACAGAAACTAATTAACCTTAAGATATTCCCATTTGACCACGTTTGGCCCATATCTCTCTGACTCTTTCCTGTTCATCCAAGTTGCTTTGAAATGCTGGCACAGAATCTGCCCCAACTGGTAGCTCTTTCCATTAGAGGCCAAATGTGCGCAGGTGAATCCAGCATGTTGTTCAGCATGGGCACAGTGGGCTGAAGGGCCAGTTTCCACGAATGACCCCACACATGTACCAGAGTCCGGTAGTGACATCTTGAGTGTAAATGTCGCCCCCTCAGGTTCCTATTAAATCCTTCCCCTCTCACCTTGAACCCATGTGCGCTGGGTCTTGATTCCGCTTCCCTAGGTAAATGTGCATTCACCCTTTCCATCCCCCCTTGATTTTATACCCCACTGTACGATCACCACTTTCACTCCAAGTGCATGACATGAAGCTGGAAATTATAAAATTACCGTAGTTGCATTTTAATTCAAATTGATCCAAATTGACAAATAAGAGAAATGAAGAATAAAGGGCCTGTCCCACGAGCATGTGACTGCATGCGACAAGCGCGACCAAACCGGAAGTGGGGGCCGCACGGGGGCTGCGCGGAGGTCGAGTGATCCCCGTACAGGGCCTGTCCCACGAGCATGCGACTGCATGCGACGAGCGCGACCAAACCGGAAGCGGGGGCCGCGCGGAGATTGAGTGATCCTGCACGAGTTGACGTGAAGTTCGAGTGAAGGCATACGGCTTAAAGACGCTGCGTACTGTGTTGAGACGCTGCGCACGCCCGTCGAGGCGGTGCGTACGGCCTCAATGCGGAAGCGGGCCGGCAGGCCATTGCCATGCGGAATTTTTGGACAGTGTCAGTTTTTCGGAGCCCCGCGCGATGTCGGGACCAGCTCCGCACAACTCCATAAGGCTCCGGCGATCGAAGTGGGACCGGCCCCGCGAGGCCGTACTGCTCAAGCGACCACGTTAGGTTGCGCTAGCCGCATGGAGTCGCATGCTCGTGGGACAGGCCCTTAAGCAAGTCAAGAGCATCGATGCAGGGGGCAGAGAGAGAGTACACAATCTTTTCCTTCGAGAGTAAACCAAAAATAACGTTCAGCATGACGAGAGGGGGACTGAAGTGACAGTATTTGGTTGGCTTTGAAGGCTATGCTGTAGGGCATAAACTCATCTGTCAACAACAGAAGCCTTTTCTCGGAGTCTTTATTGGAGTTCACAGCATGTCCCTGGTGTATATTTCTCAACCAACTTTTTCATTTGGGGGGCTCCTTCAGGCAGCGGTGATTCCAGGACAAGCAGCAATGAGACGGCAGCTGCTGTCACGAATAACGGATTGCAGCGAAACACAAAGAACTGGCTCGGCACAGCTGTATGCAGCGATAAGGGAACAGATTGGGGGATATCTCCAAAAACCAGTGGGAAGACAAACTATCACAGCGAGCAGGAATGAAAAGCTTTTAACTTCGAGGCACCCCGCTAACACATTTTTTTAAAACCCAGTGATTAAACGAAATCGTAAATTTGCAACCTTCCTCTTTATTCAAGTCTTGGTTCGACATCGGGTGAATTCAACTTTCAGCATTGCTCCCATTTCTGGTGCTATGATTTATGTGTGTTATATTTCCGATCAGAATTTCCAATGGAAAACAATGGCCATGGGCAATAAACGTTAATCCTCTAATAAGCCTCTCCAGCGGTGCCCTTGTCAAGATGACACCATGCTGACATTTTTGCTTCTCAATCTCAAATACGTTAATAGAAACATAGAAAAATAACTGTAGGAGTAGGCTATTCAGCCCTTCGAGCCAGCAGCTGATCATGGCTGATCATCTAAAATCAATACCCCGTTCCTGCTTCTTCCTCATATCCCTTGATTGCTTTAGCCCTAAGAGCTTGTCTTGAAAACATCCAGTGAATTGGCCTATACTGCCTTCTGTGGCACAGTTGCACAACTCTCTGGGTGAAGAAGTGTATCCTCATCTCAGTCCTAACTATTCCTCCCAGTATTCTTAAATTGTGACCCCTGGTTCTGGACTACCCCAATATTAGAAACATTTTTCCTGCATCTAGCCTGTCTAATCCTTTAAGAATGTTATATGGTTCTATAAGATCCCCTCTCGTACTTCTAAATTCCAGTGAATACCAACCGAGTCGGCCCATTATTTCATCATATGACAGTCCCGTCATCCCGGGAATTAACCTTGTAAACTTACGCTGCACTCCCTCAATAGCAAGAATGTCCTTCCTCAAATTAGGGGACCAAAATGGCACAGGGCCCTGTACAACTGCAGTAGGACCTCCTTGCTCCTTAACTCAAATCCTCTCGCAATGAAGACCAATATGACATTAGCTTTCTTCACTGCCTGGTGTACCTGCATGCTTACTTTCAGTGACTGATGTACAAATTTTTGTATTCCCCGCAAGCTCTTTCCCCCCTTAATTAACCCCTTTATCCTCTTCTGTTGAGTTCTAAAATTTCTCCCAGTCCTCTGGTTTGCTGCTTCCTCTGGCCAATTTATATGCCTTTTCCTCGGATTTAACACGATCCTTGATTTTCCACGTTAGCCACGGTTGAGCCGCCTTCCCCGTTTTATTTTTTCGCCAGACAGGGATGAACAATTTTTGGAGTTTATCCACGCGATCTTTAAATCTTTGCCATTCCATCTCCACCGTCAATCCTTTAAGTATAATTTGCCATCCCATACCTTCAAAGTCTCCTTTCTTTACGTTCAGGTCCCTGGTCCGTGAAATAATCGTGTCACTCTCCATCCTCAGCCAGAAGCATTGTAAAAACATCTAGTAAAGGTGTTTTGTCATAGCAACTGTGAAGTGGGCGCATGCGCGCATGTGTGGGGCTCTTCCAGAGTGTGCGCATGTGCAGGGCTTTTCCAGAGTGTGCGCATGTGCTAAGTATTTCGGGCGGGAAAGGCCTGCGGAATCAGCCATGTTTGCCAGACGTTTCTGATTTTATGTATTAAAGAAATAAGATGCTTAAAGCTTAAATAAAGTGAAGTAAATTACGAGTAGTGAAAGTTTCATTTGCCTCACAACAACTTTCTTTAGAGATACAGTGCGGAAACAGGGCCTTCGGCCCAGCAAGTCCGTGCCGACCAGTGATCCCCGCACACTAACACTGTCCTACACCCACTAGGGACAATTTTTACATTTACCAAGCCAATTAACATGTACGTCTTTGGCGTGTGGGAGGAAACCGAAGATCTCGAAGAAAACACACGTATGCCACGGGGAGAACGTATAAACTCCGTACAGACAGCGCCCAGAGTCAGGATCGAACCCGGGCCTCTGGCACTGTGAGGCAGCAACTCTACTGCTGCACCATCGTGCTGCCACACTAACCACTAACAAACAGTAAATGTTGTATTGCATTGCCAATCAGAATAAAGGTAGTAGATGTCCTCCTTACATCCAACCTATGAAGCCCTATCACAATTTGCATTTCAATGATATCTCCTCTTAATCCTGGAAGCCCATGATAAATATAGATAAATGTGGTCACAAGGAACTGCAGATGCTGGTTTACAACAACAAAAAAGACACAAAGTGCTGGAGTAACTCAGTGAGTCAGGCAGCATCTCTGGAGAACATGGATAGATGACGTATCGGGACGTCCTGAGGAAAGGTCCTGATCCTAAACGTCACCTCTCCATGTTCTCCAGAGATGCTGCCTGACCCGCTGAGTTACTCCAGCACTTTGTGCCTTTTCCTAGATATTGTTGGCATGAGCTCATTGGGAGCTCCCATCCTGTTAACGTCCATTATGGACATCTTCCAGCTCACACCATGAAGAACATAGTGCTGCTCCCTAAATCCCACTTTAGAAGTTCTGCAGTCCTTGATGTGACAACTGCTTAATATTATTGAACAGTCTCTGCGTGAAATTTTGTTCGTTGTTTGGGCTTCAATTTTCATTAACGTGAGGACTGGTGTGCTCTTCCTCCCTTCTGGAAAACCAAGCTGCTTTTTCAATGACGAGTCTAGCGCTGATGAAGTCCGTGACCTATTCAATGACTCAATGATTCAATTATACTTTACTGTCACACGTACCCAGGTACAGTGAGATTATTTGTTTTTGCATACAATACACAAAGTACACAAAGAGTACACAATTCGCCACAATTCTGGTTACAATAGATAAACGCTAAAAGCTGGAGTAACTCAGCGGGCCTGGCAGCATCTCTGGAGTAAAGGAATAGGTGACGCTTCGGGTCGAGACCCTTCTTCAGATTACTCATTAGAGTCATGTTAGTCCCTCTTTGTTATAGAGTCATAGAATCATAGAGTGATACAGTGTGGAAACAGGCCCTTCAGCCCAACTCACCCACACCGGCCAACATGTCCCAGCTACACTAGTCCCACTTGCCTGCGCATGGTCCATGTCCCTTCAAACCTGTCCTATCCATGTACCTGCCTAACTGTTTCTTAAATGATGGGATTGTCCCAGCCTTAACTACCTCCTTTGGCAGCTTGCTCCACACACCCACCACTCTTTGTGTGAAAAAGTTACCCCTCGGATTCCTATTAAATCTTTTCCCCTTCACCTTGAACCTATGTCCTCTGTTCCTCGATTCCCTAACTCTGGGAAAGAGACTCTGTGCATCTACCCGATCTATTGCTCTCATGATCGTATACACCTCTATAAGATCACCCCTTATCCTCCTGTGCTCCATGAAACAGAGACCCAGCCTTCTCAACCTCTCCCTATAGCTCACACTCTCTAGTCCTGGCAACATCCTCGTAAATCTTTTCTAAACCTTTTCAAGCTTGAAAATATCTTTCCTATAACATGGTGCCCAGAACTGAACACAATATTCTAAATGCGGTCTCATCAACGTCATATACAACCGCAACATGACCTCCCAACTTCTATACTCAATACTCTGATGAAGGCCAAAGAGCCAAAAGTCTTTTTGACCACCTTATCTACCTGTGACTCCACCTTCAAGGAACCATGCACCTGTACTCCTAGATCCCTCTGCTCTATAACACTACCCAGAGGTCTACCATTTACTGTGTAGGTCCTGCCCTTGTTCGACGTCCCAAAATGCACCACCTCACACTTCTCGGTATTAAATTTCATTAACCATTCCTCCGCCCACCTGGCCAATCGATCCAGATCCTGCTGCAATCGTTCACGACCATCTTCACTATCTGCAAAGCCACCCACTTTTGTATCATCAGCAAACTTGCCAATCTTGCCCTGTATGTTCTCATCCAAATGATTGTTGTAGATGACAAACAGTAACGGGCCCAGCACCGAACCCTGCGGCACACCACTAGTCACAGGCCTCCAGTCTGAGAAGCAACCTTCTAACATTAATCCCATTTCCACTTCTGGCTGGCATGGATACAATGGGCCAAATGGCCCACATCTATGCAATCGTTATCATGGATCTCAATGATGCTAACAATACTGAACAGGCAGGTTTAATATCTTGTGTGTTGGCAATTTGCAGCAGCATGCTATTTTTTTTAAAATCCAAGCATGAAGTTAAAGTGGCAGCTAGTTGGCTCAAGGTGTGGGTATCATGATGTGACTTTGAACACTTGCTGGGTACATTGTGTTACAATCATGTCCATTAATTGAGATCTGCTGCTGATAAAGTTCAAAGCTGTTGTTTCCTCTATATCACGTGTGCTTCATAGTCTAATGATGTTTGCTAACAGTCCTGTGATGTCTATTTGGATGTTTTGTTGAGGTCGCAGTACAAGTCACTGGTGTTGCCTGGAAACGGTCCAGGAAAGGCTGTTTCTCCAACGTCAGAGCATGTAACAGCATGGAAGGGATGATTCTTGGACGAAGGCCAATGTAGTGCTCAGTAGTGCATCTTTTGGCTTGCCATGAAGCACGGCCTGGATAGATGTTGGCAATGAGTGTGAAACATCGCAGTGTGTCTTTTTTTAAGCATAGCTTGGACAGCTTTTAATATAATACACCGTGGAAACAGACCCTACTCAAACCTCACGTCAAAAACCTTGGCGTGATATTTGATTCCGCACTGAAATTTGACAAACAAGTCAATGCCGTGGTAAAAGCTAGCTTTTTACAGCTTTGGATGATAGCTAAAATAAAACAATTCCTCCAGTTTGATGACCTCGAAAAGATCATCCACACATTTATCTCCTCCCGCCTAGATTACTGCAACTCCCTTTACACCGGCATCAGCCAATCTTCTCTGTCCCACCTGCCTGGTCACAAAAACACGCATGAGATTCTGATATGCACCTAATAAAAAATAGGAATCCCACATCACCCCATCCTGGCCTCTCTCCACTGGCTCCCGGTGCGGTTCCGTGTACATTTCAAGACCCTGCTCCGTCCGTCTACATTATTTTTTTGGGCGTTGCACCCACCTAGTTTTAAAAGTCTTCTGGGGTGTGTGTGTGTGGGGGGGTCCCTCAGATCGGCCGACTTGGGTTTGCGGAATATCCCGCGGTCTAGGCATAAGCTCAGGGCGTCCGCGCCTTTGCGGTTGCAGCTCCTAGACTGTGGAACAGCATCCCCCTTCCCATCAGAACGGCCCCCTCCATCGACTCCTTTAAGTCTAGACTAAAAACTTATCTGTACTCCCAAGCCTTTGCCTGATGTCCTCTGAGCGAGGGTTATATGTATATATGTATGAAGTTTGCTTGTTTATACTATTCTTATAACAAATGTAAAGCACTTTGGTCAACGAGAGTTGTTTTTCCCTGGCTATATAAATAAATTTTGACAACTTGCAACTTGACTTGACTTGACGAGTTCTGGGTCGAAGAGTCTGCAGCGGGGCCAGTGATAGCACCGTACACTGCGGCACACCAGGGACAATTTTCTCTTTTAGCGAAGCCAATTAACCTACAAACCTGTACGACCTTTGGAGTGTGGGAGGAAACCGGAATGGCCAGATAAAACCCACGTGGTCACGGGGAGAGTGTACATATTCAGTACAGACAGCACTCGTAGTCAGGATTGAACCTGGGCCTCTGGCGCTGTAAGGCAGCAACTCTACCGCTGCGCCGCCGTATCAATGATTGAGAAAACAGCTGCGTCCTGAAAACCAGGCTAGTGAGCAAACCTGCAGACCAGAGATCACAAATCAACACACATGAGCCTCTTCTATGAAACCTAATAAATGCAAATAGGAATCCCCATCTACGCCGTGATATAAGTATTTGTGAAATGGCATCATGAACTAGAAAGGAAACAAGGGTATTCATTGCTCTAATAAAAGGAAAATGATAAGCTTCATCCCTTACGGCACAGTGGTGCAGCTGTAGAGTTGCTGCCAGAGACCAGGTTTCGATCCCGACTGCGGGTGCTGTCTGTACGGAGTTTGTACGTTCTCCCCGTGACCCCGTGGGTTTTCTCCGGGTGCTCCGGTTTCCTCCCACACTCCAAAGGCGTAGAGGTTTGTAGGTTAATTGGCTTCTGTAAATTGTAAATTGTCCCTAGTGTGTAGGATAGTGTCAGTGTACGAGGTGATCCCTGGTCGAAGTGGACTCAGTGGGGAGAAGAGCCTGTTTCCTCGCTGTATCTCTAAAGCACAAAGTCTAAAGATCCATCACCACTTCCTTTTTGATCTCAAAATGCCCTTGCATACTATTATATCCCACATTGAACGCACTATCCCCCCATAACCTTCTCAGAGGTGTGTATCAATGGATATGTGCAGTATCTCACCAACATCCTTTGATTCCAAGCATAAATTCCCTCCTTGATCCTTAAGTTGATCTGCGACCCTCTTGC
Organism: Leucoraja erinaceus; assembly: GCF_028641065.1. NCBI lineage: Eukaryota > Metazoa > Chordata > Chondrichthyes > Rajiformes > Rajidae > Leucoraja > Leucoraja erinaceus. Next base: position 2,125,242 of record NC_073379.1, on the reverse strand, counting down.
TTTTAAAGTTTATATAAACTGCCTTGAGATTCTCTTTAATCCTATTTCCCAAGGATATTTCATGGTCCCAGCTTTCTGGTTGAGATCATTCCTGCTTTCTTTATATTCCTCAAAGGCCAGGATTGATTCCATCTTCCTAGATCTTATCTATTTTTCCTTTCCCTTTTTGACCCAATTTACAACCTTGTTCACCATGTGAGGATCCCTTAACTTGCCATCCTTGTCCCCTCTCCTGACTGGAACACGCTGGTCCTGAGCTCTGATCAGCCTGTCTTTAAATAACTCCAACATGTCAGACAAGATGTAATGAAATAAGGAACTGCAGATGCTGGTTTACACCAAAGATAGACACAACATGCTGCCTCCAAGAGACCCAGAACGTGGACCGCAAGCTGCCCACAGTGGTGGAGCAGCGGCGGAGGACACCACAGCTACGCCCTGGCCAGGTCAGGCCGACCTTGCAACGCCACCAGGACCACGATCCTTCATGGTCAGGTCAAGAATCCTGCACTTACAGCAACTGGGACTTGAAAATGACACCAAACCACCAACGCTGTATACTGTATACCCCCCTCTGTTTTAACCTATGTCCTCTGGTTCCCGATTCCCCTACACTAGGAAAGAGATGTCTTATACAACTGCAACATGACCTCCCAAATCCTATACTCAATACTCTGATTGATGAAGGCTAATGTGTCAAAAGCCTTTTGACCACCCTGTCTACCTGTGCTACTGTTTCAAGAAATCCTCTTGGATGCAGCAAAATAAATTCTGCCATTTATAAGCCTCGTGCACACAGGAAGTCCCCGTCAATAGAGGGGAAGATAAGGTCACCCACTACAGCAACCCTGTCCCTCTGTCGAATGCACCTGATGAATCGCTCAACCTCCTTCTAATCATAAAACTATTTGAATGCACTGTAGTGATGGACCATAATACACCTCGTTATTCGTAATAACAGGAGGCGCAGTGGTAGAATCACTGCCTTACAGTGCCAGACACCCGGGTTCGATCCTGACTATGGGTGCTGTCTGTACGGAGTTTGTACGTTCTCCCCATGACCTGCGTGGGTTTTTCTCCGGGAATTCCAGTTTTCTCCAACGCTCCAAAGACAGACAGGTTTGTTGGCTAATTGACTTGGTAAAATTGTAAATTGTCCCTAGTGTGTAGGATAGTACTAGTGTACTGGGTGACCGCTGGCCGGCGCGGATAGTGCTAGTGTGCGGGGATCGCTGGTCAGCGCGGGTTTGGTGGGCCGAAGGGCCTCTTTCTGCACTGTATCTCCAAACTAAACTAAACAGAGCCAACTATTATTATTCATTGGAAGACCTAATGTTTTTGATTAACGTAACATGTTTAATACGTGTAACCGATTCCTTCAGCCATAATCTCCAGTGTTGCCTCTAGTTCTAATTAGATTTCATGTAGAACCTCTGCTAATCAAACAACCCATGAAGCAGGAGAATGGAGTTAGGAGGGAGAGATAGATCAGCCATGATTGAATGGCGGAGTAGACTTGATGGGCCGAATGGCCTCATTCTACTGCTATCATTTATGACAATAGACAATAGGTGCAGGAGTAGGCCATTCGGCCCTTCGAGCCAGCACCGCCATTCAATGTGATCATGGCTGATCATCCCCAATCAGTACCCTGTTCCTGCCTTCTCCCCATATCCCCTGACTCTGCTATTTTTAGGAGCCCTATCTAGCTCTCTCTTGAAAGCATCCAGAGAACCGGTCTCCACCGCCCTCTGAGGCAGAGAATTCCACAGACTCACCACTCTCTGTGAGAATTCCATAGACTCACCACTCTCTGTTTCCTCGTCTCCATTCTAAATGGCTTACTCCTTATTCTTAAGGAGTAACCCATTTGACCGTATGGCATGGAAGTGTTAGCATGTTTTATTTGACTATAATTTAAAAAAAAGCCCGATTAATCAAGATTATATCGTTTGTAAACCATAACAGATGTAAACGCCAATGGAGTTTCTTTAATATCCATTCGATTTCCAAAAGGCCAGCTACCTGCATGTGCATAAAACCAGTGGCAGCAGGTTGCTGTCAAAGCAACACAGAGCAGTGGAAGACTGTGAGTCACTGCCTTGTCCCTGTGGCAAGCCTGCTGTCCTTGTGCACAATAAAACAAAACCCTTCACCACTACACCATCCATCATTCCCACCTGTTCAAGCATGCAGCCCCATGATTTCAAAATGCAACTCAATTTTTTCCATTGCTTGCTCCACTGAGCTTTTCTTACACGGTTGATCATTTGTCAGCGGAGAATTGAACACAATGACTGAGAAAAAGACTTGGGATGCAGGGCGGGAATAGCTGGGAGGAAGGCGGGGAGAGCTAGCACAACGTTCAAATGGTGAAAGACTAATGAATGCAGCAATGGAGAGAGGCTGCAGAGAATGTGGATTCCCAGAACAGAAAACGTAGTTTCCTGAGGTGGACATTGACCGTAGAACATAGAAAAGTACTGCCTAGAGACCCAGGTTCGATGCTGACCACGGGTGCTATCTGTACAGAGTTTGTACATTCTCTCAATGACCGCGTGGGTTTTCACTGGGTGCTCCGGTTTCATCCCGTACTCCAAAGACGTACAGGTTTGTAGGTTCATTGGCGTTGGTAAAAATTGTCCCTAGAGTGTAGTGTGTGTTAACCTAATGGGGATCGCTGGTCCTGCGGACTCGGTGGGCCGAAGGGCCTGTTTCCGCGCCGTATAGCTATATCTGCATCTGTATCTACAGCTGAATAACAGGCCGTTCGGCTAACAATACCTGTGCCGAACATGATGCTAAGCTAAACTAATCTCACCTGCCTCTCAAAATGGAGTTGAGGAGATGATATAGGGAAAGGTTGGGTCGGTTTGGTGGCAACCTGAGAGGGTTAATGCGGAGAAGATGTTTCCCCTTCTGGGAGAATCTAAAATCCGGGGAAGTTTCAGAATAATGGTCATGCATTTAAGATAGAAATGAGGAAGAGTTTTTCTTCTCAGAGATTCTTGAACCTTCGGAATTGGCTCCATGTTCATGTGTTCTAGGAGCAGAATTAGGCCATTCGGCCCATCATCTACCCTGACACTCACTCATGGCTGATCTATCTCTCCTTCTCAACCCCATTCTCCTGCCTTGTCCCATCCCGCCCCCATAACCCACAACAAACGTACTAATCGAGAATCTGTCATTCTCTCGCTTAAAAAATATCCACTGACTTGGCTTTCACTGCCGTTTTAGGCGATAAATTCCACAGATTTACCACCCTCTGACTGAAGAAATTCCTTCTCTTCTCCTTTCTAAACTTATATCCTTTTATTCTGAGGTGATGGCCTAGACTCTCCTACTTGGGTCTTCCACTGGGAGATGTGGAGAAGTCATTAAAAATATTAAAGGGCCTGTCCCACTTACCCGATTTTTTTCAGCGACTTGCCGGCGCTCGTCATAGTCGCCACAGGTTGACGAAAATGTTCAACATGTTGAAAATCCTGTGGCGACCAGAAAAAGGTACGACTCTTTGGGTGACTTCGCACCACCAAACAGGCGTCACCCCGGTCGGTCCAGATGAGTAGTCGCCCAAAGAATCGTGCCTTTTTCAGGTCGCGGCTGGATTTTCAACATGTTGAAAATATTCGGCAACCTGCGGCGAAAAAAATCGCACAAGTGGGACAGGCCCTTAAGGCTAACACTGGTGGAATTTTGGATTACGGGGAAGTCCGTGATTACAGGGGGCAGTGGGGCTGATACCCTGACCTTATTGAATGGTAGTCCACATTCATGGAGCCTTTACTCTTGGACCTATTACATACGCTCCAATGCTGAACACATCGAATGGCGATCATGTCTCCATTGTACTATTGTACACAATCACGCCCCTTGCAGCAAAATCTGCTGCAGCACTCTAGATTATTAACTCTGTTATAAAAATAACATGGAATTCAATGAATATATGTTGGCAGTGCACAATAGGATAGAAAATAATAACTGGCATAACATGATGAAAGGATATCCATTAGCTAATTCAAAATGAAGCAAGGAAGTTTATGAGAGCTTTGATCATTCACCACAAGTAGCCATTTCCCTAAAGGGGTTTAACTTATTGCTGGTTCAATTTAAGTGGATTCAACTAGAAATAAAAATAGGTCACTTACTTTATCTGGTTTTCAGTCTTCTTTTACGGTTATTCAAAAATCAACCCATAGTCCATGATGTAAAATAATGTCAGTTGGTACATGTTATTTAGGTGTGACATTTCAATAGGGATCTCATGAATAATCCTCCCGCTGTTTTAGTGCGAGGGTAACAAACCTGTTGTCCATCAAAAGGCTGAAAGTGCTGGAGTAACTCAGCAGAACAGGCACCATCTCTGGAGAACATGATCGTTGACACTTTGGGTTGAGACTCTTCTTCTGAATAAAAAGGTGCAGGAGTAACTCAGCGGATCAGACAGCATCTCTGGAGAACATGATAGTTGACGTTTCGGGCTGAGACCCTTCATCTGAAGAAGGTGACGTTTCAGGTCAAGACCCTTCTTCTGAGTAAGGTTTGGACACAAAATGTCACCTGTGCATGTTCTCCAAAGTTGCTGCCCGGCCTGCTGAGTTACTCCAGCACTTTGTGTCTTTTGATGTATGAACCAGTATCTGCAGGTCCTCGTTTCTACAAGCCTGTTGTCCATCCATGTTGAAGCCAATGTCACAGTGAGGATTATATGATTTTCACATCAGCGTCATTAGACCCAGGGGGCTCAACACCAAGGTGAACAGCAGGAGATGCTGCCTGTCCTGCTGAGTTACTCCAGCACTTTGTGCCTTATCTTCGGTGTGTACCAGCATCTGCAGTTCCTTTCTACACATACAGCCTATCCAATCCTTCCTTATAACTCAAGCTCGCTATTCTGGCTAACTTGCTTAAATGAATCCTTTCTGCACCCTCTCTTGCTTAATCACATCACGATACTCAGCAAAGATTAACTCTAAGGAGTCCCACTAAGGCGACTCTTTAGGCGACTGCCAGGGACTAGTTTTAATGGAATTCACCTACGACACCTGGCGACAACCTGCGACATCACCTACACCAACCTACGACAGCAAAAATTGTCACCACTGTCGTCGAAAAATTTTCAACATGTTGAACATTTTGCGGCAGTCGCCTGTAGTCGCCCAAAAATTTGCCTAAGTGGGAAAGGCCCATAATTCTATTTTTTTTTTTACAGAGTTTTTCCAGCATTTTCTGTTGATTTAATTAAAGTTCAGTAAGTCGATCTTTGGGAAGGCATTCATTCGCTGAGTCATGAACATGATATAGGATATCAAAAGTGTTTGCTCTTCGAACAATGGACTGAACAGACAGCTGCGAACTTAAGTCAATATTTAATTAGGAGTAGAAATATATCTGACAATACACCGTTGAAATGAATTCATTGCTGACATTAAAAAAAACACACAGGGCTTGAGTAACTCAACGGGTCAGGCAGCATCATGGATGCGAGGTCGGGACCCTTCATCAAATTGACTCTTCAGACTAATTGACCCACTGATTACTCCAGACTTTGAGGTTTTTTTTAACCAGCATTTGCAGTTCTTCGTGTTTCTGATTGCGAACATTATCGTGTTCAAGTTCATATTGTCTCCTACCTTTTGCCTCGGGTAAACCGGCTACAAAGAAAGTAAACTGATCTCCCCTCCCCCCACCCCCCCTGGGCCCCACCTGGACTTGCACCTATTTCCATCCTCTGCTATCCCCCTCCATCCACATTCCCGACGGGCCACAAAGCCAGAAGGCTTCCCAAAGGGCCGTGGCTGTGGACTGGGAACCCGGTCGGAGGCCTTTATGGAGGCGCTGTGGTCTCGATGCTTCCGGGATCGCCGCCTAGAAGCCAGAGTCGGGGCCCGGCCCCGGGCCTCGCGGGTCGGACGGAGGAGCCGGGTCATGGTCCGTGTCGTGGTCCGTGTCGTGGTCCGTGTCGTGGTCCGTGTCGTGGTCCAGGCCGACGGAGTCCGTGGCTGGGGCCCAGGGTTGGCACCACGGAGGCGTGAAGTGGAGCGCTGACAGCGGTGATGAGGCCTCGGCGGCGGTGAAGCCTCACGGCGGCAATGCCTCGCGGGTCGACCGGTGGTCGATGGTCAACGAGAGCTTGGAGGACCACCTTGAGGGGGGAGGGGAAGGACAATGGGGACCCGGAGTGGGGAGGGGGGGGGACTGCTGGGAGGGGAGGGGGGAAGAACAAAAGGAGGAGCCGGCGTGCTTTCTAACTTTGTCAGCGCTGTGGGTGGCTGCTTTTTGTATGCATTGGGTATACAAGCAAAGAATCTCACTGTACCTTGCCACATGTGTCAATAAAGTATTCCATTCCCTTCCTTCCTCTGGCTTCACAATCTGCAACACTTCATTCATTTCGTCTCACACCTTCGGTTTTAAACTCTGGCCTTTGTTTCAACATCTGCCTGTCAACCCCCCCCCCTCCCCCCCCCCCCTCCACCCTTGCCTGTGTCCACCTATTCCCTGCCACACTTTGTCCAACATTTTCTCTCTCCCAGCTTTCATCTCCCCCCCCCATGCACCCTACAATCATTCTGAAAGGTCCCGACCTGCAACGTTACCTATTGATGTTATCTAAAGATTCTGCCTGACCCGCTGAGTTAGCCAGTCATTTTGTGTCTTTTTTTGTAAACCAGCATCTGTAGTTCCTCGTTTCTACATAAAAACACCAAGCGCTGGTGTATAACGCAATACCTTGAGAGAGGTATGATTGATTATATGCACAGGCTGTCATTAAAGTGCTTCTTGGAATTCGTTCAAGATATTTGGAGGCATAAGGATGAAATAATGATAAAAACACAATAGGAATTTCTATTTTTTAGAAACTTTATGTTCATAAATTGTGGGAGCCGAATTAGGCCGTTCGGCCCATCAAGTTTATTCTGCCATTCAATCATGGCTGGTCTATCTTTCCCTCTCATCCCCATTCTCCTGCCTTCCCCCCCATAACCCCTGACACCCGAACTAATCAAGAATCTGTCAATCTCCGCCTTAAAAATATTCATTGACTTGGCCTCCACAGCCGTCTATGGCCATGAATTCCAAAAATTCATGACTAACTAAACTCCCCTCATCTCCTTTCTAAAGGAACGGCCTTTTATTCTGAGACTCTGGCCTCTGGTCCTGGACTCACTCTCTAGTAGAAACATTCTCTCCACATCCACTCTATCCAGGTCCTCTCTACATTCACTCTATCCAGGAAACTCTTCTGATTCCATGCTAAAATGTTCAGTCATTCAAAGTGAACGGTATAACATGCAATATTTTAAAATGTGCACGTGTGTTTAATTTTACAGCCGCACTACTGAGCATAATGTAAATATTAGAGAAGCATGAACTGCAGATGCTGGGTAACAAAATACGACATAAATTGCTGGAGTAACTCAGCGGGTCAGGCAGCATCTCTGGGGAACATGGATAGATGGCATTTTGGGTCAGGACCCTTCTTCAAAATGTAAACAATGTCTGCTTCCTTTATTGCCACAACCAAGAAATGTCACAACCGGGAAATGGAGATTGGACTGAAATAGCACAACAACAACTTACCGTGAGCACACACATTATTTTTGAATGTAGACAAAAATGCTCGAGAAACTCAGCGGGTGCGGCAGCATCTATGGAGCGAAGGAAATAGGCAACGTTTCGGGCCGAAACCCTTCTTCAGACTGATGCAGGGTGGGGGGGAAGAAGAACTGAAGAGGAGGAGCCCGAGGGCTGAGGGAGAGTGGAGAAGGGGAGGAGACAGCAAGGGCTACCGGAAATTGGAGAAGTCAATATTCATGCCGCTGGGGTGCAGACTGCCCAAGTGGAATATGAGGTGCTGCTCGTCCAATTTCCGGTGTTGCTCACTCAGGCAATGGAGGAGGCCCAGGATAGAGAGGTCAGATACGGAATGGGAGGGGGAGTTGAACTGCTGAGCCACAGGGAGATCAGGTTGGTTAATGCGGACTGAGCGGAGGTGTTCGGCGAAACGATCGCCAAGCCTACGCTTGGTCTCACCGAAGTAGATCAGCTGACATCTAGAGCAGCGGATGCAATAGATGAGGTTGGAGGTGGCGAAAATGATGGAGGACTATTTGTTGTATGTGACGGCAAGTGGGGTGGACGGTGAGGTCTAGGGGGACTATGCCCTTGTTGTGAGTAGAGGGATGGGGAGAGAAAGCAATGTTGCGGGGTATTGAAGAAACCCTGGTGAGAGCCTCATCTATGGTAGGGGTGGGTTATTTTTGCAGGACAGTTTTGTTATAAATAGTAATCCTCATGAATATATATATATATATATATATATTGCAGTCCATTTGAAGACTTAACTGCCAATGAAGTTCGGCCAAAGTGAGTTTAACTTAGTTTAGTTTAGAGATACAGCACGGACACAGGCCCTTCGGCCCACCGAGTCTGCGCCAACCAGCGATCCCTACACACTGACACGATCCAACACATACTAGGGACAATTTACATTTATACCAAACCAATTAACCTACAAACCTGTACGCGTTTGGAGTGTGGGAGGAAACCGAAGATCTCGGAGAAAATCCACGCAGGCCACAGGGAGAACGTTCAAACTCCGTACAGACAGCACCCGTAGTCAGGATCGAACCCGAGTCTCTAGCTCTGTAAGGCAGTAGCTCTACCACTGCACCAACATGCCATCCCTAAGGGTCCAGTTTTTACACTAAACAAATTGTACAGTTTATTATCCATTCTACTTGCATATGGCAACACAATTTACGACCATCGTTTCGCTGAACAGCTCCACTCAGTCCGTCTTAACCTAACTGATCATGGTGGCGCAGCGGTAGAGTTGCTGCTTTACAGCGCCAGACACCCGGGTTCGTTCCTGACTACAGGTGCCGTCTGTACGCAGTTTGTACATTATCCCCGTGACCTGCGTGGGTTTTCTCCAGGTGCTCCGGTTTCCTCCCACATTCCAAAGACGTACAGGTTTGTAGGTTAAGGGCCGGTCCCACGAGCATGCGACTGCATGCGGCAAGCGCGACCAAACCGGAAGCGGGGGCCGCGCGGAGGTCGAGTGATCCCGTACGAATTGACGTGAAGTTCGAGCGAAGTCTGCGGGAAGTTCGCGCTATGCGTACGCCTTCGAGACGCTGTGTACGGCGTCGAGACGGTGCGTACGGTGTCGAGACGGTGCGTACGGTGTCGAGACGGTGCGTACGGCCTCAATGCGGTGTCATTTTTCCGGAGCTCCCGCTGTCGGGACCAGCTCCGCACAACTCCACACGGCTCCGGCGATCAAAGTGGGACCAGCCCCGCGAGGCCGTACGGCTCAAGCGACCACGTTAGATCGCGCTTGCCGCATGCAGTCGCATGCTCGTGGGACAGGCCCTTTAATTGGCTTGGTATAATTGTAAATTGTGAATTGACAATTGCAAATTGTCCCTAGTTGATACCAACACTACCCTCCACACAATAGGGACAATTTACATTCATACCAAGGATTGTACTATGTTCAGGGATCGCCGGTCGGCACGGACTCGGCGGGCTGAAGGGCCTGTTTCCATGCTGTATCTCTAAACTAAACTAATAAGTCTGCCAGCTGCCACGATACATCAGCAGGAAGTTCACCACTTGTGAGCATGACTAATAGCATTTTATAGGATGAACATTAAGGTCAACGACATCCACAGGCTACCCTTTTGATTTTTACCACACCACACACAGCAACTGATATTTCCGAGAGCTGCCCTCTGTGTGAACACCAGGTGCCTCCATGTTGGATCAATATTTCAGAAAATCAATACAAGACCATGCAGTGAACTCCCCTTCAAGAACTTCAGAGACAGTCAATGTTAAAATTGAACATGGAACTCAAATCTCTATGCATGTCAGTGATACAACATTGTGACGTACAGTAGGATTAGAAAATGTCAGTGTTAACCAGCACGGAGGGACAGTAGCATTAATAAGGTTTGTTTTTAGAATGCCGACTTCTCAAAAGGACTGTCAAAATTCTCCCAGTCACTTCCTCCGTCTCTAACCCCAAGCTGATCTTTGTTGTTCAAGGAAACATCCATATTTCTAATATTAGACTCTCAATTCTGGTTCCATATCTGCACAATCTCCTGCAGATCAATAGCAAAATATATTTACGAGTAATGATACAAGATTGTATGGGGCATGTGTCGAGTTTGTTGAGAATGGAAGCAAAGGAGCGGGATCCAGTCTGCTTAAATTCTAGGAGATACAAGGATCTGCAGATGTTGGTTTTACAACAAAGGGCACAAAGTGTTGGAGTAACTCAGCGGGCCAGGCAACATCTCTGGAGAACATCGCTATATGACATACTGGGTCGGTGCCCTTCTTCAGACTTCAGTCTGAAAAAGGCTCCCGATCTGAAACATCATCTAACCACATTCTACAGAGATGCCGTTCTTCTGCAGTTGAATAGGGCTCTGGTGAGACCACATCTGGAGTATTGTGTACAGTTTTGGTCTCCTAATTTGAGGTAGGCCATCCTTGTGATTGAGGCAGTGCAGCGTAGGTTCACGAGATTGATCCTTGGGATGGCGAGACTGTCATATGAGGAAAGATTGAAAAGACTGGGCTTGTATTCACTGGATTTTAGAAGGACGTGGGGGGATCTTATATAGAAATATATAAAATTATAAAAGGACTGGACAAGCTAGATGTAGGAAAAATGTTGGGCGAGTCCAGAACCAGGGGCCACAGTCTTAGAATAAAGGGGAGGTCACTTAAGACTGAGGTGAGAAAAACTATTTTCACCCAGAGAGTTGTGAATTTGTGGAATTCCCTGCCACAGAGGGCAGTGGAGGCCAAGTCACTGGATGGATTTATGAGAGAGAGTTAGATAGAGCTCTAGGGGCTAGTGGAGTCAAGGGATATGGGGAGAAGGCAGGCACGGGTTATTGATAGGGGACAATCAGCCATGATTACAATGAATGGCGGTGCTGGCTCGAAGGGCCGATTGGCCTCCTCCTGCACCTATTTTCTATGTTTCTATGCTGCCTGACCCGCTGAGTCATTCCAGCACTTTGTGCCTCTTTACGTTTAAATTCTATCCTGAAATAATTAAATTAGAATAAAAAATCAACAAATGGTATTGCAAAGTAAAGGAACCTCTGAGTGAAGTGCTGACCAAAGCACGTGAGATGCCCACTCTAACATAATGTCACACCATTGGCAGGATACACCAATGGATGCTATTACCACAGGTCACTAAAACAGATGCAGGCTTCACCTGGAATGTGAAGCCTCGTTCGGTGAAACTTAAAGGGAACTTGACTGAGCATCTTGTGTGGTTCAGGCTCCAACAACTCACTGATCGTGAAACCTGCCCAACCTGACTGGATCATCTCTCCCAATTCAATTTAGTTGAAAGATACAGCATGGAAACAGGCCGCTCAGCCCACTGAGCACTCATCAACCATCAATTACCCAATTCATAGACACAAAATGCTAGAATAACTCAGTGGGTCTGGCAGCATATCTGGAAAAAAGGGATAGGTGATGTTTCAGGTTGAGACCCTTCTTCACCCGTTTACACAAAATTCTATGTTATCGCACTCTCTCGTTCACTCCCAAGTTCAAGTTCAAGAGAGATTATTGTCATGTGTCCCAGATAGGACAATGAAATTCTTGCTTTGCTTCAGCACAACAGAATATTGTAGGCATGAATACAGAACAGATCAGTGTGTCCATATACCATTGAATATATATATACACACATAAATAAGCATATAAAGTGCAATAGGCTATTAAAGTTCAGATTTTTATTTGAGTTTAGTTTAATAGTCTGATAGCTATGGGGAAGTAGCTATTCCTGAACCTGGATGTTGCAGATTTCAGGCTCCTGTACCTTCTACCTGAAGGCAGCAGAGAGATGAGTGTGTGGCCAGGATGGTGTGGGTCCTTGATGATGCTGGCAGCCTTTTTGAGGCAGCGACTGTGGTAGATCCCTTCGATGGTAGGGAGGTCAGAGCCGATGATGGACTGGGCAGTGTTTACAACTTTTTGTAGTCTTTTCAGCTCCTGGACGTTCAAGTTGCCGAACCAAGCCACGATGCAACCGTTCAGCATGCTCTCTACTGTGCACCTGTAGAAGTTTGAGAGAGTCCTCCTCGACATACCGACTCTCCGTAATCTTCTCAGGAAGTAGAGGCGCTGATGTGCTTTCTTTATAATTGCACCAGTGTTCTGGGACCAGGAGAGATCTTTTCGGAAATGTGCACGCCCAGGAATTTGCAGTTCTTGACCCTTCCACCATCGACCCGTTGATATAAATGGGGCTGTGGGTCCCCCTCCTACTCCTTCCAAAGTCAACAATCAGTTCCTTGGTTTTGCTGGTGTTGAGAGCCGGGTTATTGTGCTGGTACCATTTGGCCAATCGGTCGATCTCACTTCTATACTCTGACTCGTCTCCAAAGTGATACGTTCCACAACAGTGGTGTCGTCGGTGAACTTGATGATGGAGTTTGCACAATGACCGGCTACGCAGTCATGATTATAGAGTGAGTACAGCAGAGGGCTGAGCACGCAGCCTTGAGGTGCCCCCGTGCTGATTGTTATCGAGGATGACACATTTCCACCAATACCAACTGACTGTGGTCTGTGAATGAGGAAGTCTAGGATCCAATTGCAGAGGGATGCGCAGAGACCCAGTTCTGCGAGTTTGGTAACCAGTTTGGAGGGGATGATTGAATTAAATGCCGAGCTGTAGTCAATGAATAACAGCCTGACATATGAGTTTTTGTTGTCCAAGTGGTCCAGAGCGGAGTGGAGGGCCAGCGAGATCACATACACAGTTGATCTGTTGTGGCGGTAAGCGAACTGCAGTGGGTCCAGGTTTTTATCGAGGTATGAGTTGATTTGCGCCATGATCAGCATCTCAAAGCACTTCATCACCACCGGCGTTAGTGCCACTGGTCGATAGTCATTGAGGCACGTCACCTTGCTCTTCTTGGGCACTGGTATAATTGATGTATTTTTAAAGCAGGTGGGAACCTCAGACCTCAGAAGTGAGAGGTTGAAAATGTCTGTAAAAACTCCAGCCAGTTGGTCCGCACAGGTTTTCAGAACACGACCGGGTATACCATGAGTTCCAGGCACTTTCAGAGGGATCACCCCTCTGAAGGATTTTCTGACGTCGACCTCTGTGACTGTGACCGAAATACCATCATGGCAAATGGGGGCTCGAGAAGGCACATCAGTGTTCTCCCTATCAAAGTGTGCGTAGAACGCATTGAGCTCGTCGGGGAGTGATGCTTCCCTGCACACTAGAGGCAATTTTACAGAGGCTGATTAATCGATAAACCCGCATGTCTTTTGGATGCGTGAGGAAACCGGAGCACCCGGAGGAAACCCACGTGGTCACATGGGGAATGTGCAAACTTCATACTGACAGCTCCCGTGACAGTGTCCAACCCAGGTCTCTACGACTCTAGTGCTGTCTTACTGTCATGTGATATGGTGCTAATTCACATGACACTCTGCTGTGACCAGTCAAAGCAATTCAAACAGCAGAAGCCATTTCATTGCAAGCCTCTCAATTATGTTTGAAGTCTCTAATTGCATTTGTGTTGGGTGGATTGCAAACAATTCACATTTCATTCAGAACAACATTTTAAATGGCAACTTGTCTAAACCATCAACGGACATTCACGGCTGCAGGCGGCATTGCATCTATTGCCAACTAATCAAATGCAACAAATGGACCCCATATCTGAGGAAGGATGTGCTGGTGCTGGAGAGGGTCCAGAGGTGGTTTACAAGAATGATCCCAGAGATAAGTGGATTAGCAAATGACGAGCGTTTGACAGCACTGAACCTGTACTCGCTGGAGATTAGAAGGATGAGGAGGTACCACATTAAAACTTAGCAAATAATGAAAGGCCTGAATGGAGTGGATGTGGAGAGGATGTTTTCACTTGTGGGATAGTCTAGGACCAGATATAAAGGATGTCCTTTAGGAAGGAGTTGAGGAGGAATTCCTTTAGTCAAATCTGTGGAATTCATTACCACAAAAGGCAGTGAAGGCCAAGTCAATGGATATTTTTAAGGCAGAGAGAGAGATAGATTCTTGATTAGTATGGATGTCAGGGGTTATGGGGAGAAGGCAGGAAAATGGGGTTAGGAGGATGAGATAGACCAGCCATGATTGAATGGCGGAAAAAACCTGATAGGCCGAATGGCCTAATTTTGCTCCTATCACTTATGACCTTATGGCCTTATGAATATAGGGTCATTCTAAGGGCAGCTTGAGTGTGTTACAACTATACCGGCTGAGATAGTTTATAGGCTCAATGAGGAACAGACGGCCAGTTTGGCTGCACGTGTGGCCACGCATTCATCAATTGGTAAAGAACAAAAGGTTAGGCATTCAACCAGTTACTATTTCATATTGACATAACAACAATGGTTTAAATTAATTCTAAAACATCCACAGATGGTTTTAGAAAGGACAGCATTGTTATTCAGGATGATTGCCATTCCCACAGCTGTCTTCTTCAGGAGAGGGTCACACCACTCACAGATGCAGACAACTTGCATAACAGCCGGATTAGAAGGATTTGCAGAGATATTATGCAGGTAAATAGGATGAAGCTAATGAGTGGATCTGGAGATTTTAACGTGTGTAGCCAAGTGTGTCCTGCCACTCCTAAATCAAATATTGCCTTTACATTACGTTTTGTGAACGTGACTCTTTGCAGGGACTGTCTGCTGCAGTTTCCACCAACGCCTTCATGTACATTCAGACAAGCCGCTGCGTGTTGTGGTTTCCCTCCTGCACTCCACCACAATCAGAAACACACCAAGTAGGCATTCAAGGGCACTCAAGGGCATTCGCCAGTTTTAAATGTTAATCTTTAGGCTTTAGAGACACAGCGCGGAAACAGGCCCTCGGCCCACCGAGTCCACGTAGACCAGCGATGCCCACATATTACCGCTATCCTACACATACTGGGGACAATTTGCAATTGACAGAAACCAGTTAACCTACAAACCTGCACCTCTATGGAGTGTGGGAGGAAACCGGAGCTTCCCGGAGGGAACCCACACCGGGAGAACGTACAAACTCCGTACAGACAGCACCTGTGATCAGGATCGAACCTGGGTCTCTGGAGCTGTAAGGCAGCAACTCTACCGCTGCACCACCATGACTCCACTAATCATGCATTTAATACAACACAATGAAGGGATACTAGTTTCACCACCAATGGGGATAGTGCGTGGGCATGTTGACATTTTAACAGTCTTTTATTTGATCCCAAAATGGCAGCAATGTATTCACAAACCCTCAGTTTTAATGAAGTTTGGAAGAGTCATTTAGCAACCAACATGATTCCAAGAGGCAGGTTTGCCAGTTAACCTCTAGACATAACCTGCATGCTTTATATTGAACCTCCAACAAAGATGTCCAACCACTTGGCCTGGACCTTCAATGGCATTACCATTATTCAATGCCGCAGCATCAACACGATGGGGTCACCACTTGATCATTAATACTGTGGTGGAACATACAGAAGCATAAAGTCCCGCACCACCAGGTTAAGCAACAATTACTTTCAAACAGCATTCAGGTCCTTGTGCATCGCTAATCCTACCTTGGCAATGGAACATTGCAGACCACCTCTTGCACTACCATGGACTTGTCCTCTAATTGTATATTTTTGCACTAATATTTTAGTTTTAGAGATACAGCATGGAAACAGGCCATTCGACCCATCGAGTCCATCACGACCATCGATCACCAGTTTACATTAGTTCTAGGTTTTCCCATTTCTCGCACCCTTTCCCTACACACTGTGGACAATTTACAGAAGCCAACAAACCTGCACAAGCATAGAGATATGGGAGGAAACCCACACAGTCGCATGGAGAACATGCAAACTCCACACCGCCAGCACCCGAGGTCAGGATCGAACCTGGGTCTCTAACACTGGGAGGCAGTTGCTCTACCAACAACTTATGCATAATTTATATTACTTTTTATTATTTTTGGGTGTTGTCCGAGTCTGTGCAGCCACTGCAAGCAAGATTTTCATCGTAAATCTGCATTTGCCAATAAACTAAACTTGACGCAACTTGACGAATGCAAGAGCAGGTCAGAGGCTGGTTAATCTGGAAATTATCTCTCCTCCTGACCCTGTAAAGCGTTCCCACCATCGACAGGGCGGCACGGTGGAGCAGCCCCGGGTGCTCCGGTTTCATAAGTTCACAATTGATAGGTGCAAAATTAGGCCATTCAGCCCATCAAGTCTACTCCGCCATTTTAAATTATGGCAGATCTGTCAACCTCCTGCCTTCTCCACATAGCCCCCGACACACTCCCACACTTCAAAGAAGTACAGTACATGTTTGTAGGTTAATTGACTTCAGTAAACATTGTAAATTGCCCCTAGTGTGTGTAGGATAGAGCTAGTGTATGGGGATCGCTGGGCGGCATGGACTCAACAGTCCAAAGGGCCTGTTACTGCGCTGTATCTCTAAACTAAAAAAAATATACAAGACAAAAACATGGGCTAAGAATGAGCACTCCACTGGCCTGAACAAGTGCATATCCAGCAACATATATGTATGTGCGAGTATGTTTACATCTGTATATATATATATAATGTTGTTATAATACACACAATTAACTTTTTTCTTGTTTATTATATTGTTTGCTTAAATATTCTGTTGTGCTGCTGCAAGTAGGAACGTCATTGTTCTATCTGGGACATATGACATTAAAACACTCTTGACTCATGAACATCTAATGGGCCTGTCCCACTGAGGCAATTTTCCAGGCGACTGCCAGTGATTGTCAAGTTGGAATGGCTACTGTCAGAGTGGAACACACACACACACACACATCGCTTCCTAGACCAGCCTGTTATGCAGGCAGGGGACAGGGCAAGCGGGGAGAGCGCTATCTGAGTGAAATTCACACGGTGCAAAGCCAAGGTGATAGATACACACCACGATGAACAGGAAGGTTGGCGCTGTAATTAAGATCGCTAAAGCACAGTGCTTTAAAAAGTCCTTTAAAAGAGGGGGGGAGAAGGAGGGAGAAGGAGTGGAGACATCTTTAAAAAAAAGCCAGAGATACATAGCTGTGAAGCTCAGCGGACATTAACATTACCAGGTTCTGAAGCTGCAACTGCGGAGGGCTTGGGGAGACCCTGACCATGAGGAACAGTGGAGGAAAGAGACTGACTTTGGTGCCTTCCCACACAGTGGGAAACTTTGGTTCTGCTGTGTGGGGATGTTTTTGTGTTAAATTCTATAGTGTGTTGAGTCCTGTTTATTTTTATTGTATGGCTGTATGGGAATTCATTTCACTGTGCCATCTGGCACACGTGACAATTAAATTTATCTTGTATCTTGTATCTTGAAAACTGCTGCTTACAGTTTTTTTTTCCCAAGGAGCCAATCAACATCCTGGCAACTCACTAGGACCTCCTGGCAACTCATTAGGACCTCATGGCGACCCACTTACAGCACGGGAATTCTCGCTACTCTCCATCGCGGCTTCATTCTGGTCGCCACTAATTTTTCAACATATTGAAAAATTCACAGCGACCATAATGAGGCCACGACTAGTCCCCAGATTGCAGGAACTCCTCACGACCATGAAGGCGACTCCACGGCAACCACCCGCGAACATGTGGCGACCAAGTGGCGACTGCATAGTCTCCTGCAATGGCCTAAAAAGTCACCTAAGTGGGACAGGCCCATAAGCACCACGTTACCATCCAGGTCAGAACAACCACCAAGACTGGCAAACTATTCATCACCATTGTTATACCATGGCTGCTGTGCGTTCCCAGAAATACTAGGGGACCGATGATCTAGTGGGAGGGAGGAACTGAAGGAAATCCATATTAGTCAGGATATGGTGTTAGGTAAACTGTTGGGACTGACAGCATATAAATCCCCAGGGCCTGATGGTCTGCATCCCAGAGTACTCAAGGAGGTGGCCCTAAGGAACCGTGGATGCATAGGTGATCATTTTCCAATGTTCTATAGACTCTGGATCAATTCCTGTGGACTGGAGGGTAACTAATGTAACCCCACTTTTTAAGAAAGGAGGGAAAGAGAAAACCGGGAATTATAGGCCAGTTAGCCTTACATCGATAGTGGGGAAGATGCTCGAGTCGATTGTTAAAGATGTAATAGCAGCAAATTTGGAAAGCAGCGACAGGATCGCTCAAAATCCCCCCCCCCCCCCCCCCCCCCCCCCCCCCCCCCCCCCCCTCCCCCCCCCCTTTCCTACCACTTGAGGACACCTACTACTTCTTATTGGAATGTATCTATTTTGTTACACATTTTGATTTCTTAACATAATTTCCAAGTTTCACTCAATTGCCCTTATTTAGGTTTAAAGCATTGTATTCAATCTTATCTCACTCAAAACAATGTAGCTCTTTAAATTGACACTTTAGCTTTTAGTTTAGAGATACAGCGTGGAAACAAGCCCTTTGGCCCACCAAGTTATAATAGTATAATATATATAATAGCATGTGGCATGTTGCCCTTCATAGCGAGAGGATTTGAGTATAGAAGCAAGGAGGTCCTACTACAGTTGTACAGGGCCCTGGTGAGACCACACCTGGAGTATTGTGTGCAGTTTTGGTCTCCTAATTTGAGGAAGGATATTCTTGCTTTTGGGGGAGTGCAGCGTAGTTTCACCAAGTTAATTCCCAGGATGGCAGGACTGACATATGATGGACAAGGATTGGACAGGCTAGATAAAGGAAAAATGGTCCCGATATTGGGGGAGTTCAGAACCAGGGGTCACAATTTACAAATAAGGGGTGGGCCATTTAGGATTGAGATGAGGAAAAACTTTTTCAACCAGAGAGTTATAAATGTGTGGAATTCTCTGCCACAGAAGGCAGTGGAGGCCAATTCACTGGATGTTTTCAAGGGTACCCGGACGTGGCGCCAACGGACGAGAAGCCGAAGCAAAGAAGTGGAAGCCAAATAACCGAATGGAAACAAAGCCAAAACGGCAATTAACCGAAAGGGTGGGACACCTAAATGCAAACGAACCAAAAGGGCGGAACGCCTAAAAGCCAACTAACCAAAAGGCTGCGTCGCCTACAAGCCAACGAACTGAATGACTGCTCAGCCGAAAAGTCAAATAACGGACATGACGTTGCCTGGGGGGCGGGACTTATCAGCGATTGGTCCAGACCTCAACGTCCATTACATCATTGTGGAGGGATGAGCATTGTCCCACATCTCCGCTCCACCTGACCCGCAGCCTGTGGAGGGATGTCGTGGGAGTGGGGGCTGTCCCGAGGGATGCGCACCTTCGGCCGCTCACAACTTGGTGCTTGGGTTCAGATTGCCCAGTCACCTATGGCTTGCGTGGGAAAATGACCCCCACCCTCCCACCAGTGAAGGGTGGGGGTCATTTCGGCTTTGTTTCCATTCAGTTATTTGGCTTCCACTTCTTTGCTTCGGCTTCTCGTCCGTCAGCGCCACGTCCGCACACGGCTTTCAAGAGAGAGTTAGATTTAGCTCTTAGGGCTGATGGAATCAAGGAATATGGGGAAAAAACAGGAACATGGTACTGATTTTGGATGATCAGCCATAATGATAGTGAATGGCGTTGCTGGCTCAAAGGGCCGAATGGCCTACTCTTGCACGTATTTTCTATCTTTCTATGTGCCATGGACCAATGTACTGTGTCTACTCTAAAAATTGAATGGGCATTAGTCACATACAGAAAATTGAACAGCCATAAACATTATCTAAAGTACTCACCAATTGATCACTTTAGCTGGAAAGAGTACATAGAAGGTTTATGAGGATCAATCAATCAATCAGTTTTATTTGTCACATTGCACATAAAGTGCAAGTGAAATGAATTTGTCAGCAGCGGTACAATGATAAAGAACACACAATACACAATAAAACTGTAACACAAATATCCACTGTGGTGAAAATTGGCCAGTCCTCCTCCATTTTCCCCCGTGGTTGGGACCTCAGCCCTCGTCCAGATGTGCAAACAAGGTAAAAAGTCCAGGTAAGTCCTGAATCGGTGCCTCCCCACCGGAGGACGCGGCTTCAGGCTGGTGTAGGCCGCAGGCCGGCGGCCGGAGATTTAAAGTTTGCGCCGCAGCCAGAAGCACCGCAAACCGCAGGGCCGGCAGTCTAAGCTCCCCTCCAGGGATCCCCGGCAAGGGACCCCGCTCCTGATGGTAAAGCCCCGCCACGCCCGTGGTAGAAGTTGGCCGCGGGCCGGCAATTGGAGCTCTTCTTCTCCCGGGTCCCCCACGAGGGATCCCAGGCTGCGGACGCCGCGCCGTGCCGAGAGTCCGCGCTGCGCCCGCCGCTGAAGCCCCGGGCGCGTCTCCAGGAAAGGCCGCACCGATCCTTGCTGTTAGGCCACGGGGGAGGCGACATGAAAAAAGTTGCCTCTCCGTGGAGGAGGCGACCGAAGCGGTTTCCCCCTTACCCTCCCTCCCCCCCACACCAACCCCGACACAAAACACACAGAGGAACACTAAAAACCCACATTAGGACATACTAAAAAAACAAAAACAGTAGAAAGAACTAACACTAACATGCACCTCCCACCGATGTTGCCAGGACTAGGGGGTCTGAGCTATAGGCAGAGTTTGAGTAGGCTGGAACCTTGGAGTGCAGGAGGATGAGGGGTGATCTTATAGAGGTGTATAAAATCATGAGAGGAATAGATTGGGTAGATGCAAGGGTCTGGTCTGTTGCCCAGAGTAGGTGAATCGAGGACCAGAGGACATGGGTTTAAGGTGAAGGGGAAAAGATTTAATAGGAATCTGAGGGGTAAAGTATTCACACAAAGGGTGGTGGGTGCATGGAACAAGCTGTCAGAGAAGGTAGTTGACGCTGGGACTATCCCAACATTTAAGAAGCAGTTAGACAGGTACATGGATAGGACAGGTTTGGAGGTATATGGACCAAATACACTAGTGTATCTGGGTCATGTTGGTCGGTGTGGGCAAGTTGGGCTGAAGGGCCTGTTTCCACTCTATGACTCTCTCTATGAATCTAGTTTACGAGAACCTGCTCTAACCTCAAGCATGAAATATGTACTGAAATTCCTCATGTTACATTTTTTCCTTGTTCTACTATTTGCCCTCAGAGCTAGATATTACAGGCCGATTCTTGTAAACCTAGCAGTACCTCTTTTCCCAAGTTAATATAGAATGTGACAGCTGTTATTAATCCTCGTGGCTTTTTGCATATTCCACAGCAACTATGTCAATTTTTCCTTCTTATTTTACCATTCTCTGCGATCTTTCAGTTTCCTCGACGCTGAGCAAAGCACAATCCAAATCACACCTCAGGCACTTCATACCACTCGATCCACATGTTCTACAAGTTTGGTCCAATTAACCTCCCACTGATGTCCACAGTAAGTAACCTTGGCTCACAAGTTCTGTGTCTTAATTTGTAATGTGCTTTTCAATTGAGCTAATCAGTTGCTGGCCATTCTATACTATTTTCATATATATATATGTATATAGAAAACATATAATTGATTGTGGTTATATCTCCTATCATCCGTTGCAAATGTATAGGTAAAAGCTACAACATAATCTTGCAGAGGTGTACAAAATCAATGCATTTCGTTGTCTCTGTACTGTACACTGACAATGACAATTAAAATTGAATCTGAATCTGAATCTGAATCATGAGAGGAATAGAACGGGTTGACGCACAGAGCCTCTTGTCCAGAGTAGAGGAAATCGAAAAGCAGAGGACATAGGTTGAAGTGTTCAAGAAGGAACTGCAGATGCTGGAAGATCGAAGGTACACAAAAATGCTGGAGAAACTCAGCGGGTGCAACAGCATCTATGGAACGAAGGAAATAGGCGACGTTTCGGGCCGAAACCTTTCTTCAGACTGATGGGGGGTGAGGGGGAGAAGGAAGGAAAAAGGGAGGAGGAGGAGCCCGAGGGCGGGGGGATGGGAGGAGACAGCTCGAGGGTTAAGGAAGGGGAGGAGACAGCAAGGGCTAGCAAAATTGGGAGAATTCAATGTTCATGCCATCCGGACGCAAGCAACTCAGGCGGAATATGAGGTGCTGTTCCTACAATTTCCAGTGTTGTTCACTCTGGCAATGGAGGAGACCCAGGACAGAGAGGTCGGATTGGGAATGGGAGGGGGAGTTGAAGTGCTGAGCCACCGGGAGTTCAGGTAGGTTATTGCGGACTGAGCGGAGGTGTTCGGCGAAACAATCGCCCAATCTGCGCTTAGTCTCCCCAATGTAAATCAACTGACATCTAGATCAGCGGATGCAGTAGATGAGGTTGGAGGAGATACAGGTGAACCTTTGTCGCACCTGAAGTTGAGGGGGGAAAGATTTAATAGGAATCTGAGGGGTAACTGTATCACGCAAAGGATGGTAGGTGTATGGAACAAGCTGCCACAGGAGGCATTATCGCAACGTTTAAAAATTTGTCAGAATGAGGCCCAGTGCAAATTGGAGGTACAGCACCTCATATTTCACTTGGGTAGTTTGCACCCCAGCGGTATGAACATCGACTTCTCTAACTTCAGATAGCCCTTGCTTTCTCTCTCCATCCACTCCCCCTTTAAGAAAATTTAAACAGGTACATGGATAAGATAGGTTTGGAGGGATATGGGCCAAATGCAGGTAGCTGGGACTAGTGTTGATGGGACATGTTGGTCGGTGTGGGAAAGTTGGGCCAAATAACCTATTTCACACTGTAAGGCTCTATGACTCTAACAGGCAGAAATGTGCATACATAAATTTGTTTATAATTAATTCCTAAATGTCGTGATTAAATATCTAACAGGCAGCTCAAGACACATTCAACCCATATTGTCTGTGCCAATCATGATGCCAATGCAAAATGCTAATCTGCCTGCTCACAATCTATTTCACTTAACTCTCTGCTTGCTCATGTCTAAATACCTCTTAAGCATTAATATCCTGTCTGCTCCCACCACTTCCCCCGAGAGTGAATTCCAGACATCTATCACTCTCTGTGTAAAACATTTGCATCGCAAATCTCCTTTAAACATACACTCTCATGCCTTAAGACTATGCCCTCTAGTATTTGTTATTTGTACCCTCGGAAAAAGACCCTTACTGTCTACTGGTGGCTCAGCACTTCAACTCCCCCTTCCATTCCCAATCTGTCTTTTCTGTCCTGGGCCTCCTCATTTGTTAGAATGAGGCCCAGTGCAAATTGGAGGAACAGCACCTCATATTTTGCTTGGGTAATTTACACCCCAGCAGTATGAACATTGACTTCTTTAACTTCAGATAGCCCTTGCTTTCCCTCTCTCTCCATCCCCTCCCCCTTCCCAGTTCTCCCACTAGTATTAATGTCTCCGCCTACATTCTATCTGTCCCGCCCCCTCCCCTGACATCAGTCTGAAGAAGGGTCTCGACCCGAAACGTCACCCATTCCTTCCCTCCTGAGATGCTGCATCACCCGCCGAGTTACTCCAGAATTTTGTGTCTACTTTCGATTTTAACCAGCATCTGCAGTTCTTTCTTACACACTTATAGCCCTGTCCAACGGTGCGTGTTCATTCAAGAGCTCTCCCGAGTTTAAAAAAAATCAAACTTGTGGTAAGCATGGAGAATGAACGTAGCAGGTACGTTGAAGCTCGGGGACGTCTCTTAGCGGATTGTTACGCTAACGGCAGGTACTCGGGAAGATTCGCTAACGGCAGGTAAGCACGGGAAGACTGTGAAGATTTTTCAACACGTTGACAAATGTCCACGAGAGCCCCGAGTACCGACGAGTGGCCATTACCGTAAATCTCCAAGTTCGAATCAGGGCAAACTCGGGAGAACTCTTGGAATGAACTCGTACCGTGAGACAGGACTATTACTGTCTACCAGGTCTTATTAAGTTATTTTCTTCTGTCAGATCATCCTTCAGCCTCTAATAATGCACCAGAGAAAACTACTTAAGTTTGTCTATCCTCTTAGTTTAATTTGTTTTTAGTTTAGAAATACAGCAAGGAAACAGGTCCTTTGTCCAACTGAGCTGACCACTGATCACACATTCACACTAGTTGTGGGAACACCCAGAGAGTTGTGAATCTGTGGAATTCTCTGCCACAGGCAGTGGAGACCAATTCACTGGATGGTTTCATGAATGTGCTGGATTTAGGGCTAATGCAATCAAGGGATATGGGGAAAAAGCAGAAACTGGAGACAGATTTTAGATGATCAGCCCTGATCATATTAAATGGCGGTGCTGGCTCGAAGGACCGAATAGCCTAATGCTGCACCTATTATTCTATGTTTCTATGTTCTATGCACACTTGGAGCAATTAACTTACATTATCCTCAAGTTTTCGGGATGTGGAAGGAAACCGGAGCCGAGGTCAAAGGGAAAACATGCAAACTCCACACAGACAGTTCCCAAGGTCAGGATTGAACCCTGTTTTTTTGCACTGTGAGGCAACAGTTCTACCAATGGTGCCACTGTGCAACCCTCTGTTTTTAAGCATGATCCTACACTTTCTATAGACCTACAGATCCTCCCTTGTGTTTCAGTTCTCTACCATATGATTGAACTTTATTTATCCCAGGAGGGAAATTGATCTGCCAACAGTCATAAAACACAAAAAACACAAAATACATAAAACATGAAATTAAAATGACGAGCGGAAAAGATGTGCAAAGATTTGGGGGGGGGGTGGGGACAGAGGTGGGGGTTAGTCAGTCTCATGCCCCTGTCCCACTTAGGAAACCTAGGAAACCTCTGGAGACATTGTGCCCCACCCAAGGTTTCCGTGCGGTCCCCGGAGGTTTTTGTCAGTCTCCCTAATGGTCAAAAGTGGGTTCCGCTTCTACTATGTCCCGGCGACTATTTCAAAATATTCAAAACCGGCTGCGACTAAAAATAGGTTGCCGTTTTAAAAATCGGTAATTTTTTACTCGAAGCCGGTTGTGGTGCTAGTTGAAGGTGGTTGCCGGAGGTTGCGGGTGTTACCTTCCACTACCTGCAACCTTGGGTGGGGCGCAAAGTCTCCAGAGGTTTCCGTTCAGATTTCCTAAGTGGGACAGGGGCATCAGTCTACCACACGGCAAAAGGGGGAGGAGTTGTACTGTTTGATCGCCACAGGGAAGAAGGATCTCCTGTGGCGTTCTCTCCAGCATCTCAGTGGAACCAGCCTGCTGTTGAAGGTGCTCCTCAGGTTGACCAGTGTGTCATGGAGAGGATGAGCTGTATTGTCCAGGATGCTTGTATTTTTAATTGAGTCCACAATATTTTTCCTGTTGTCCAGGTTGCGCTGGAAATACCATCATTTACACTCCCTCTTACGGGAACAGAATGACCCGGAACTCCCTCTATTTCACATTCAAATGCTCCCCATTTATCATGTGTAGACCTATCTGCCATTAACTGTTTCCACTCCAGTCTTATAATATTTGAAATGGCCCACACCAATTTGGGAGCATAATTTCTTAAATATCTTCTATACATAATTACTTTGAAATTTACAGTTATGATCACTATATGCGCCAAAATATTATTCCACTGACACTCCAACGAACTAACTGGCTACATTCCACAAGGTAAGGGTCAACACAGCCCCATCTCTGGTTGGATTATCAACATACTAGTCCCAAAACCTCTCCAAGAACAAATGCTATTCCATGTGTGCCTTTCACACTTTAGGTATGTTGGGAGTATGCTACAAATGTTTGCACACTTGTATGTGCTAATGTAAAGGACATGTTTTGTATGTGGGTGTGCGCGTGTGCATATGTGTGTGTTTGAGTTTGACTTTGTGTTCAGTTTAGTTTATTGTCACGTGTGCCGAGGTACAGTGAAAAGCTTTTGTTGCGTGCTAACCTGTCAGTGGAAAGACAATACATGATTACAATCGAGCCGTCCACAATGTACAAATACACGATAAAGGGAATAACATGAATAGCATTTAGTGCAAGGAAAGTCCATTAAAGTCCGATCAAAGATAGACCAATGGTTCCGAATGATTAGATGGCAGCTCAGTCGTGGTTGGATGATTCAGTTGCCAGATAACAGTTGGGGAAAAAACGGTCTCAGAATCTGGAGGTGTGTGTGTGCGTGTGCGTGTGCGTGTGGCATGCCACGTATGACGTATACTTTTAGGACTAAATATTATATTCTTGTGTTTAGAAGCATGTTGTATGTACCGTATGCGGGCACAAGTGTTTGAAGTTTGTAATTTGGCGTGTATGTGGGGGTGAGTGTGTCTAAGTGCTTGTGTATCTTATGCATTATAAATGCCGCAACAAATATTTATGTGGTTACATTATTTTCTTCATTTTATTTTCTCTGTATTAGAAATATCTTCTGAGAAACCTCCACTGTGAAAATATCTATTTTATTGCATTCTCGTGGATTATAAAATCATTGATCACCGCAATCTCATGGAATACAAAATCATTGACCACGGAAATCTCACAGAACACAAAATCATTGATGACAGAAATCTTCACAGAATACAAAATCATTGATCACAGAAATCTTGTAGAATACAAAATCGTCGATCATAGAAATTTCTTGGAATACAAAATCATCGATCATGAAAAATTTCAGTACTCAAATGATTAGTAATAGACTTCCTGATAGATTTTTTTCTCAAAATCAATCTTGTTTTTTTTTCACAAGTAGCATGGTCTTCACACTGAATAACCCAGAATGGTTTTCAATGACAAGCCACCATATTTGGCAGGGGATCATCGCAGGACATTATTTGTGTCAGTTCTATTAACAGTGTTAGCGCAGCAGCACTGCAGTCTACTGACTGCGGAACCATTGATACTGACATTGTACGGCTGAGGCTTAATGGCTTTATTCCGTGAATATCATTTGAACCACAGGCTTGCAGCATCTCACTGAGGCTGGCTTTACACAGTGTTTGATGCCGACAATCGGGATTAAAACGCAGTAATTTTCACAGCATTAAATGACACATGGACTGATGCAATGCTCAGAGAACTCAGCCCATGGTATATTTTTAAGTGCATTGTTCTCTCTTGGCCGTTCCTTAAAATCGCCTCTTGCCACTGCCTCCTACTGATGTGCAAAAACACCCTCTGCCAAATCAACTTCACGTGTGCCATTATTTTTATCTTCCTTTGTTAAAACCCTCTGTCGTTCCTCCAGAGAGCACGGTAAACATGAAGGGGGAAGGTGAAAGATGGGGTAAGTTTTCCCTGCCTTTATTCTGTGAAATAGGTAAGTATAATAACTCTCCCATGGCAGTGACAGCATGATCACCTAAATTTCCTTTATCCCTTGTGTAGGAAGGAACTGCAGATGCTGGTTTACATCGAAGATTGACACAAAATGCTGGAGTAACTCAGAGGGTCAGGCAGCATCTCCGGACAACTCCGGGGTACTGATTGGGGATGATCAGCCATGATCACATTGAATGGCGGTGCTGGCTCGAAGGACCGAATGGCCTACTCCTGCATCTATCGTCTATTGTCTATTGACAAAAATCTATGTGGCGTTTTGGGTCGGAACCCTTCTTCAGACTCAGCAGAGATGGAGTGGGGGGGAGGAGAGGATTAAACGGGAGGCCAGAAAAGCCCAGGACAAATCAGGGCCAGCAACAGATGACCTCAGGAAGGGTGGAGTACATAATGGTCCATTGTTGATGGCCAGGGTGTGCAAAAAAGAGGGACACAAGGACATACACAGTGGAACTGGTTGGATGCCTAGGGGGGGGGGGGGGGGGGGGGGTGGTTGGGGGGGGTGGGGGGGTAGGAGTGGAATGCAGGAGCTACTTGAAGTTAGAGAAGTCAATATTCATACCGCTGGGGTGTAAGCTCTCCCGGCAAAACATGAGGCCCTTGTCCTCCAATTTGCGCTGGGCCTCACTCTGACAAAGGAGGAGGCCCAGGATGGAAAGGTCAGTGTGGGAATGGGAGGGGGAGTTAGAGTGTTTAGCAACCAGGAGACTGCATAGGCCAAGGCGGACTGAGCAAAGGTGTTGAGTGAAAAGATTGCCATGCTTGGTCTTGCCGATATATAGGAGCCCACACCAGGAACATCAGATACAGCAGATGAGGTTGGAGATAAAGAAATCCTATAACCCTAGTTCACTTCTTGCAAAATAAGCACTTGTCCGCCATGTAATCAAAATAATTTCTGTCCGGGGCCTCCTCCATTGTCAGAGTGAGGCCCAGTGCAAATTGGAGGAACAGCTCCTCATATTTTGCATGGGAAGCTTACACCCCAGCGATATGAACATTGACTTCTCTAACTTCAAGTAACCCCTGCTTTCCCTCTGTCTCCATCCCTCCCCCATCTCCGGCCAGTTGGAGTGTCCTCCTGTTTAACTTTTACATTCAATGCCTCGTTGTCACCTTCCCCTCGCTAACAATTACCTATTCTACATTTTCCTTGAACTCCATCCCCTTTGATGTCTCGTTTTCACACCTCACACTTCCTTATCTCACGTTTCCCTCTCCCCTGACTCTTTAGATGAAGAAGGGCCTCGAACCGAAACGTCACCTGTTCCTTCTATCCAGAGATGCTGCCTGCCCAGCTGAGTTACTCCAGCATTTTTGTGTCTATCTTCAGTGTAAAGCAGCATCTGCAGTTCCTTCCACACAACCAGTTTGGACTGATCTGAAGCATGAAATCTTCCTTTCTCCAGACTTGTTGACTCACTGACTGAACATCCGAGGATTTTCTGTTTTTATTTCAGATTTCTGTCATTTGTCAGCATTTTGCCTTGTCCTGTCCCTGATGCCAGCCTTGTGCAAATCAATTTAGGGGATCCAATGTCAAAATAAAATTAGACATTGCGTTGATAGCAATGCACCAGCGACTAAATCCAGGATAAATGTAACCCCAAATACAGGAGGTTAACAGTTCCTCTCCCTCCCTCCCCTCCCCCCACCCTTCCGTTTACAGCGCGGAAACAGGCCCTTCGGTCCACCGAGTCTGCGCCGACCAGCGATCCCCGCACAGTAACACTATCCTACACACACTAGGGACAATTTACATTTATACCAAGCCAATTAACCTACAAACCTGCTCGCCTTTGGAGTGTGGGAGGAAACTAATGATCTCGGAGAAAACCCACGCAGTCACGGGGAGACCGTACAAACTCCGTACAGACTGCACCCGTAGTCGGCATTGAACCCAGGTCTCCGGCGTTGCAAGCACTGTAATGGGGCTGTCCCACTTAAATTGCTTTTTAGGCGACTGCAGGAGACTCTGCAGTCACCACATGGTCGCCACATGTTCGCGGGTGGCTGCAGGGGAGTTGCCTTCATGGTCGTGAGGAGTCCCCACATTCTGGGAACTAGTCGCGGCCTCATTATGGTCGCCATGAAATTTTCAACATGTTGAAAAATTAGTGGCGACTGAATGAAGCCGCCATGGAGAGTAGCGAGAATTCTTGAACGGTAGGTAGGTCGCCAGGAGGTCCTATTGAGTTGCCAGGAGGTCGACGGTTCTCGAAGGTTGTAGCTGACCGGTGAATTTCATTGGCTTGTTGGGAAAAAAAGGTAAGCAGTAGTTTTCAGAACCAAGGATAACCTACCGGTAATGTTAAATGTTCGCCGAGCTTCACAGCTGTGTATCTCTGGCTTCTTAAAAGTTGTCTCCACTCCTCCTCCCCCCTCTCCCACCTCTTTCAAAGGAACTAAGGGCCTGTCCTACTTGCATGTAATTGCGTTCGTTTGGCGAAGTTCACGCTAGGTTGGCGCTAAGTTCACGCTAAGTTCGTGCGTGACGTCATTTACGCATATAAATCAAATCTGGGCAGGAGGCGGACGGACTGAATTTGGGCGTCGCACGGCGTCGGGCGGTGACGTCATCAGGCAACGCCACGCGTTAGGCGTACGCCGTCAAGATGCTGCGTACGCCGTCAACACGCTGCATACGACGTCAAGACACTGCGTACGACCACAATGCGCCTGCGTGCGTATGCGGGCCGACAGGCTGTTGGCGCCCTAAGATTTCGGTCACTGCAGGAATTTCGGAGCCCCGCACGATGTCGTCACCAGCCCCGCACAACTCCATACCCCTCCGCGCTGCTAAGTGGGACCGGCCCCGCACGGCCATACGATGCCTGTACGCCTCAAGCGACCACGAGGTTGCGTAATTTGCGAGCCAAGGTCGCGTAAGTGGGACAGGCCCTTTACCGTACACTGTGCTTTAGCCGTCTTTTTACAGCTTCCTGTTCATCGTGGTGTGTGTCTGTTTCACCTTAGCTTTGCACCGTGTGAATTCTTTAGACAGCGCTCTCCCCGCTTGTCGTGCACCGACTGCATAACGGGCTGGTGAAGGAAGCGGTGTGTGTGTGTGTGTGTTCCTCTCTGACAGTCACCGTTTCAGTTGCCGGTTTTTCAGGTGACTGCTGGCAACTTGACAGTCTCCGGCAGTCTGCTGAAAAATCGCCTCAGTGGGACAGGCCCATAAGGCAGGAACTCTACCGATACGCCACCGTGCCACACTTCTCCTGCCCCTTTCTCACCCACACCCCCCTCTCTTTCCCCTCCCTCCCATGTGCCTCACATGGACTCAC
Source organism: Leucoraja erinaceus (assembly GCF_028641065.1). Lineage (NCBI taxonomy): Eukaryota > Metazoa > Chordata > Chondrichthyes > Rajiformes > Rajidae > Leucoraja > Leucoraja erinaceus. The sequence continues at coordinate 2,094,717 of NC_073379.1, read as the reverse complement.
TCCTATTTTTCTCCTTCCCTACCCCTCCCCCTCCCCCTACATTCACAATTCGCAATTCTTAGGGCAGCACGATGGCGCACAGGTAGAGCTACTGCCTTAAAGTGCCAGAAATACAGGTTCGATCCCGACTACGGGTGCTGTCTGTACGGAGTTTTATGCTCTACTTGGGACCTGCGTGTGTTTTCTCGGAGATCTTCGGTTTCCTCCCACACTCCAAAGATGTGCAGGAATGTAGGTTAATTGGCTTGGTGCATGTGTAAAATGTCCCTAGTTTGTGTAGGAGAGTGTAAGTGTGCTTGGATCACTGGTCGGTGCAGACTCGGTGGGCCGAAAGACCTGTTTCCACGCTGTATCTCTAAATCAAACTAAACTCTTCAATGATGTGACCAACATTGCATACGTCCATTCCATCATTTTCCACTTTATTGAACTAACTATCAATTCAGCTCAGTCTATTCAGAACCAAACTTGCCTTTATAACAAGAGGAATCGAATATAGCAAAGAGGTCCTTCTACAGTTGTACAGAGCCCTAGTGAGACCACACCTGGAGTTTTGTGTGCAGTTTTGGTCCCCTAATTTGAGGAAGGACATTATTGCTATTGAGGGAGTGCAGCGTAGGTTTACAAGGTTAATTCCCGGGATGGCGGGACTGTGATATGCTGAGAGAATGGAGCAGCTGGGCTTGTACACTCTGGAATTTAGAAGGATCTCATTGAAACATATAGGATTGTTAAGGGCTTGGACAGGCTAGAGGTAGGAAACATGTTCCCGATGTTGGGGGAGTCCAGAACCAGGGGCCACAGTCTAAGAATAAGGGGTAAGCCATTTAGAACAGAGACGAGGAAACACTTTTTCTCACAGAGAGTGGTGAGTCTGCGGAATTCTCTGCCTCAGAGGGCGGTGGAGGCCGTCTCTGGATGCTTTCAAGAGAGAGCTAGATAGGGCTCTTAAAAATAGCGGAGTCAGGGGATATGGGGAGAAGGCAGGAACGTGGTTCTGATTGGGGATGATCAGCCATGATCACATTGAATGGCGGTGCTGGCTCGAATGGCCGAATGGCCTACTCCTGCACCTATTGTCTATTGTCTGTTGTCAAACCTGATTGAATAAGAAGTATTGACAGATCTTTCAAATAATCAGCATTTTATACTAATCTCACCAGTTATAGTGCAGTTAAAATATAAATTATGCACCCAGTAAAGGATAATGAGGGAGGAGGTTACCACTACTTTTCTGTGGATTGTCACCTTGTCGTGGTGGAGAAGCTCGTGTGGACCTGAGATCCTGAGAGCGATGCCGTCTGGAGCTATGCTCCTGGTAGGGCCACCCATGGCGGTAAGGTCGAGGGGGAGGTCTCTGACCAGGACCTCAACGGTGGAACAGGCGGAAGATGATGGCTGACATTAGTGGAGCGTCACAACGGCTGGGAAGGCGGATGAAGGCTGCAACAGAAAAGGGTCTCCGGTCATCTAGGACTCCACGCCACTGGATCCCGGCCCAGATCTGTCAAGGACCGTGGGGTGGCTGTCTGTGCACCAGTCTCCCCACGTTAAACAAAGTCACGCGCAGGCTTCCTCCAACCCTGGAGACACCCATGGTCAGCCAGGCCCGAGGGGGGCATATGGTTACCACTAATACACTGTAAAATGCTAATTTGACACTTTGCAGTGCAATGCTGCATTCTACATTGATATAGGAAGGTGTGCTCTTCTGCTGAGCAATACACTGTATCCTGTGTTTAACCTGAGCTAACCCAGATAATACAAGAAACCCATTTAACAAGAAAATGCTCAGGGGTCCTTGCAATATTTAAATTAAAAAAAATTCAATCTAAATACTGCGCATTTTAAATTATTTTTGGTTTTCAGTGATTGATTTTTTATTAAAGGCACAAAAGATTTAGAGAGCTTCGATGGGAAAAGGGTATTTTTGTGTGTACGTGTTAACTTCTACCTGCCATTGAGAGGTTGCGAAAAGATCCCTGGGAAAGATGTGACTGTTTAGCTGCAGCGTGCAGTTTCTTTTTGTAATTTCATGCACTAATGCTTTCGGAGAAAGCTAAATTATATTAGTCTGTGAGAGACTGGTTTCTGATTTATTAGCTCTCTTTATCTTCGAAAATGCTCAGCCACCTTTTAAATGAGGGCGACCATGACCTCCAGAACCTGGAGAAAAACATGCAAGGTTTTCTCCATCACAGAGCTCTGAGCATATTGGACCAGTGTTTCTTCATTTCAAGTGAAGAACAATGGCGTTTAATTAGATTTGAACCACGAAAAACAAGTATTATATTCTGAAATCATTCATCGTGATATGTAAAGACACACACACACACACACGCACACACACACACACACACACACACACGCACGCACACGCACACACGCACGCACACACGCACACACACGCACGCACGCACACACACACACACGCACACGCACACGCACACACGCACACACGCATACGCACACACACGCACACACGCACACACACACGCACACACACACGCACGCACAAGCACACACACGCACACATGCACACACGCACACGCACACACGCACGCACACACGCACGCACGCACACACGCCTAAACCTTCATTTGAAGTGGTGTCACTTATTCAAGGAGTTATACATCACCGATGCAGGCCCTTTGGCCCAACGTCCATGCTGATCAAGGGGCCAACCTGTTATTAGGATTCCGAACGGTCCTTGCATTCAACAAGTTAGGGTACATGTTCAATTCAATTCTACTCCATTATAGCACATCGGTCTAAGGAACTGATGTGATACAATGCTAAGACTATATTCTGCACTCTGTATCTTCCCCTTTGCTTTATCTATTGTACATGAGTTTGAGCTGATTATATCTAAGTATGTAGTCGCACCAGCTTCTCGTTTTCACCCAACAAACAGCTAACAACGGCCCATTTCCTTTATCATCGTTTTTTTTTTTTTTGCATATCTTTCATTCATTGTTCTTTATCTCTGTACATCATCGTCTATATCTCTTGTTTCCCTTTTCCCTGACTAGTCTGAAGAAGAGTCTCGACCCGAAACTTCACCCATTCCTTCTCTCCAAAGATGCTATCTTACTCCAGCTTTTTGTGTCTATCTTCAGTTTAAACCAGCATCTGCAGTTCCTTCCTACATTTAAATGTATGGCACAGCTTCTGCATGTCCTTCTAACATTTATACGTATGGTATATCTGATCTGTTTGGATAACATGCAAAACAATGCTGTACCTCAGTACATGTGACAATAATAAACCTAAATGTTAAACTTGGAATTTGTTTCGCCAGAGGGTGGTGAATCTGTGAAATTAATTGCCACAGACAGCTGCGGAGGCCAAAACATTGTGTATTTTTAAGACAGGTTCTTGATTAGGAAGGGTGTTATAGGAAGAAGGCAGAAGAATGAGGTTGAGGGAAAAATAGATCCGCCACGATTGAATGGTGGAGTAGATTTGAACGGGCTGAATGGCCTTATTCTCCTCCTATGTCTTATGGTCTAAAGCGGAGCACCTCACACTTGCTCAAACTCCATAGAAACACAGAAAATAGGTGCAGGAGGAGGCCATTCGGCCCTTCGAACCAGCACCGCCATTCTTTGTGATCATGGCTGATGGTCCCCAATCAATAACCCGTGCCTGTCTCCTTCCCATATCCCTTGATTCCGCTAGCCTGATTCAGCTGGAAACACAATTGCAATGCATGTCAATAAGTTTTTTCCGAAAAATTAACAATGAAATGTCTAAATAGCCTGTTAAGTTTTGTTTTCAAACTGCAGTGAAAGGGAACATCACACACTGGAGAAATCACAAAGTGCTGGAGTAACTCAATGGGTCAGACAGCATCTCTGGAGAACACGGATCTGCCATTTCTCCGCCCATTTCTGTAGCTGATCTATATTCCGCTGTATACTTTGACACCTTCCTCACGATCTACGACCACTGCAATCTTGGCGTTGTCTACAAATTTAATAACAAACCCATCTGCATTTACATCCATGTCGTTTACATATATCACAAACAGCAGAGGTCCCTGCACAGGTTCCTGTGGAACTCCACTAGTCACAGACTTCCAGCCTGAATGTTGTCCTTCCCTTACAATTCTGTGTCTTCTATCAGTAAGCCAGTTCCGAATCCACATGACCAAGTCACTATTAATCCTCTGCATCTCAATCTTTTTGATCAGCCTACCATGGGGGACTTTATCAAATGCTTTACTAATACTGTGAATTTGCACTTTATCGATGCTCTTCGTATACTTCGACAAGGTCACCCTTTAATCACTTGTATCCCAGGGAAAACATCACCAGCATATCCATATAATTCCGTCTCATGCTGGAAACATCCTTGTGAATCTTTTCTGCAACATTTTCAGCTTAGTAACTGCCTTCCTAAACCGAGACAACTCACTAACGTCTTGTATAGCTAAAACCTAAATTCTTGTACTTGATCTGTGGCCGATGAAGGCGAGCATATCAAGCTTGCTCACAAAAGAAATTGGAAATTGCGCTGGAGTGGATGAGCTTGATAAGATTTTCTTCTAATTACTTGCCTGGACTTTGAAAGGTTAGCTTAATCTTAACCATGCAATGAGTTGTACCACACTCTTATTTTGCTACTACCATCTGGAAGAAAGTATAGGAGCCTGAAAACCGCCACCACCAGGTTCAAGAACCTATTCACTCTATGGACCATCTACTGTACATCTCCCGTTTCCCTTTCCCCTGACTCTGCAGAAGGGTCTCGACCCGAAACGTCATATTTTCCTTTTCTCCAGAGATGCTGCCTGACCCGCTGAGTTACTCCAGCACTATGTGTCCATCTTAGGTTCAAGGACAGCTTCTTCCCAATAACCACCTTAAACGTTGCAGAACAATAATCACTCAGCAAACGTTATCTTCTGTGGACAATGCTTTTGCATCTCTTATTTCCCACCTACGGATCATTCAGAAGAAAGGTTGTGACCTGAAACATCACCTGTCCATTCCCTCTCCAGATGCTGCCTGGCCCACTGAATTTGCCTCATTTTACTGTCAGAGGTGGGCAAGACTGTCATTATCAACATAGAACTCTAATACTCCAGAATCACCACCAGATTGAATTAAAATCCCCTGAGCGCAAAATAAATTCTGAATCTCACAAAGCATTCCCGTTATGATCCAAAGCAGACCTACGATACGATATGACACGATAGAACTTTATTTATCCCAGGAGGGAAATTGATCTGTCAACAGCCATAAAACACAAAACAGCATGAAACATGAAATTAAAGTGCTGAGTGGAAAGAATTGGGGATGTGCAAAGATTGGGGAGGGAGGAGAGAGTCAGTCTACCCCACGAAAGAAGGGGGAGGAGTTGCACAGTTTGATAGCCGCAAGGAAGAAGGATCTCCTGTGGCGTTCTGTCCTGCATCTCAGTGGAACCAGTCTGTTGCTGAAGGTGTTCCTCAGGTTGACCAGTGTGTCATGGAGGGGGGTGAGCAGTATTGTCCAGGATGCTCCACAGTTTGAGGAGCATCCTCCCCTCCAAAACCACCTCCCGTGAATCCAACTCCGCCCCCAGGATGGAGCCAGCCTTCCTGATGAGTTTGTTGATCCTATTGCCGTCCGCAGCCTTCGCCCTGCTGCCCCAGCACACGGCAGCGAAGAAGATGGCACTGGCTACCACCGATTGGTAGAACATCTGCAGCATCTTACTGCAGATGTTGAAGGAGCGGAACCTTTTCAAAACGTACAGGTGGCTCTGGCCCCTCTTGTACAGGGCCTACATGACCCCACACATCTTTAATGGAATATGAAATCAGATTTAAATGTGCGCCACTTTTTTCGGCTTTGTGAACACAATGCACAAGTTGCAGCATCAAGCTACAAACTAGAACCTGACATTACTTTCCCACTTAGCTGGGTGCTGAGGAGGTGTGGTGCAGGCAGTATTTAAAGTGTTAAAGCAGAGGTGGCATATTTAGGAACAAGGGAGCTTTGACTTTCCCGAGAGTCAAGGGCCTGTCCCACTATACGAGTTTACCCAAGAGCTCTCCAGAGTTAAAAAAAAATCAAACTCGTGGTAATTACGTAGAATGTACGTAGCGGGTATGTCGGAGCTCCGGACGTCTCTTAGCGGCTCGTAACGCTAACGGCAGGTACTCGGGAAACGCGGTAAGCTCGTGATGTTTTTGAACATGTTGAAAAATGTCCACGAGAGCCCCGAGTACCTACGAGTGGCTATTACCGTAATTCTCAGAGTTCGAATCAGGGGAAACTCGGGATAACTCTTGAATTACCTCGTACAGTGGGACGGCCCTTTAGAATAAACTCCTTAGATGAACTGACAGTGTACACTCTCCATTATCAATGCTGATGCTCCAGACCAAGCTTCTGATCAATCAACTTAGCTGGAGTTTCTATTTGCAGGACAATAGAGTAAATCTGGTCTTGTTATTTAAATTTATTTAAATTCCAGGAATTTATTCTATGAGGCTCAGATGACGTTTCGGGTTGAGACCCTTCTTCAGACAGTCTGAAGGAGGGTCTCGACCTAAAACAACACTTCTTCCTTTTCTCCAGAGACGCTGCCTGACTGATCCGCTGAGTTACTCCAGCATTTTGAGTCTATCTTCAGTTCCTTCCTACAGGTCTTCCTGGAGGGATGTGGGCCAAATGCGGGAAGGTGAGACTAGTGTAGCTGGGACATTGTTGGCCGGTGTGGGGGAAGTTGGGCCGAAAGGCCTGTTTCCACGCTGTATCACTCTATGACTATGAAAGCAAACTCAATGCTTGCATTTATTTCGAGAGGGCTTGCATACAAAAACAGGGATGTAATGCTGGGGTTCTATAAGGCGCTGGTAAAGCTGCATTTACAAGATACAAGATACATTTAGTTGTCACATGTACCAATTGGTACAGTGAAATGTGTGGTCATCATACAGCCATATGAGTAATAAGGGCACATAACACAAAGTCCTAACACAAACATCCCCACACAGCGGGATCAAAGTTTCCTACAGTGAGGGAAGGCTCTGAACTTCAGTCATCCTCCTGTGTTGTCCTCCCGTGGTCGGGGGGTCCCGAAACCCCCGCAGTCGCCGCTATGGGCGGCCCGATGTTCAGGCCCGCTCGCCGCAGTGATGAGACTGGAGGACGTCCTCAGCGGCTTGGAAATCCGAATCGGCCACCTCCTACCGGAGTCTGCGGCTCCCGAAGTCCACGGGCCACGCTGGTTGGAGATTCAACGCTGGCGGCCCTCTGCAAAGGGTCCCAGGTCTTCACGATGTTGAAGACAGCGCCGCCCGCTCTGGAAGCTCTTCAAAACCGCAGCCCCGTGATGTTGGAGCAGCGGCCCAGCACTCCGGAGCTCCAAACGGCGATCCAGGTAGGCATCACTCGCTCCACGATGTATCCAGCGCTGTGCCGCCGCTGCTGATGTTCTGATCCCCGGCAGGAAAGGCCGCTGGAGGGGGACGAGGAAGCAACTCGGAGAATAGTCGCGTCCTCGCTGGGAATTGACTTGGAAACGGTTTCTCCCTTAGCCTAACCCCTTCCACCACATAGAAAAGCTAAAGAATATTGTGGAATATTGTGAGCAATTTTGGGCATCATATCTGAGGAAGGATGTGCTGGCTCTCGAGAGGGTCCAGAGGAGGTTTACAAGAATGATCCCAGGAATGAGTAGGTTAGCCTATGATGGGCGTTTGTCAGCACTGGGCCTGTACTCGCTGGAGTTTAGAAGAATGAGGGGGGATCTCATTGAAACATACAGAATAGTGAAAGGCTTGGATAAAGTGGATGTGGAGAGGATGTTTCCACTAGTGGGAGAGTCTAGGACTAGAGGTCATAGCCTCAGAATTAAAGGGCATTCCTTTAGGAAGGAGATGAGGAGAATTGTCTTTAGTCAGAGGGTGGTGAATCTGTGGAATTATTTGCCACAGAAGGCTGTAGACGTCAAGGCAGTGGATATATTTAAGGCAGAGATTGATTAGTACAGGTGTCAGGGGTTATGGGGAGATGGCAGGAGAATGGGGTTAAGAGGGAGAGATAGATCAGCCATGATTGAAGGGCAAAGTAGACTTGATGGGCCGAATGGCCTAATTCTACTCCTATCACTTATAACCTGATGACTTTATATATAAAAGGCTTGTTGCAGCAGGAATCAAACCCTGATCGACTTCCCAGTACTCATCCACACTGATAGAACACTGTCTCACTGCATTACCTGAAGAGAGGTCTAGCACTCCCAGTATCCTGGGTCAGTGCGGCCTCTTCAGATCTGGTCAATTCCAGCGGCACGGTGGCGCTGCGGTAGAGTTGCTGCCTTACAGTGAATGCAGCACCGGAGACCCGGGTTCGATCCTGACTACGGGTGCTGTCTGTACGGAGTTTGTACGTTCTCCCCGTGACCTGCGTGGGTTTTCTCTGAGATCTTCATTTTTCTCGGTTAGTGGGTTAATTGGCTTGATAAATGGTAAAAAATAGTCCCTAGTGTGTGTAGGACAGTGTTAATATGCGGGGATCGCTGGTCAGCGCGGACCTGGTGGGTCGAAGGGCCTGTTTCCGCGCTGTATCTCTGAACAAAACTAAATTAGCTTGAGTGTGAAAACAGACATTCCAGACATTCTACAGAATGCCATTCCCAAAAACATCCCAGCCATTCCTCATTGAAGATAGACACAAAATGCTGAAGTAAATCAGCGGGACACGCAGCATCTCTGGAGGGAAAGAATGGGTGACGTTTCGGGTCGAGACCCTCCTTCGGGCAAAATTTATTTTTGCCCATCTGATTTTTCCAGTGCAGATGCAGATTAACATCTCACATGAAATATGAAGATGAAATGATTATTGTTATCACCAAACCTCTCTGACAAGCTCCCATTACTTCTTACTTTATATTCCTGGTTTCCGGCATGATTAATGTTAAGGGCCGCTATACCACTCCCACGTGGGAATTCTTGTAATTATTATTTCTTAGCTCATCCTCATCCTTTCTGCATCGTGGTTTCCTAAACCTCTCCCTACTTTCTAAAATATCATTCATTATCAAAGCCACCCCTCGAGCTTAATCCTAGCTTCCTGTCCTTAGTAAATGGATGTCCCTTTAATTTTGTCTGAAGAAGGGGCTGGACCTGAAATGTCACCCATTGCTTCTCTCTAGAGATGCTGCCTGTGCCGCTGAGTTACTCCAGCATTTAGTGTCTATCCGTTAAATATTCATGTCCCTTCCGAGGTCAACTAGTAGCCTAGTCTCTGTCTCGACTGTCAGATCATGCTTATTTATTTCCATTTACACCCTCACTTCACCTGTTTTGTTTTGAGCACTGCATACATTCAGAAGCAGAGTCGTCAGTTTTGTCCTTTCATTATTTTTTTAACCTCCTGCCTCAGCTACTCTTAATCTGAGATTTGTACTCTCTATTCTTTCCTGTCTCAGCCGGTTTATCATTGCGCATACTAATGCCTTCCTCTCGAGCCCTGTCTCTCCACTCCTTGACTTACCACATCTTTGGAGCTTTAGTCCATTGCCTTCACAGCTTAGACATGATCTATCAGCCCAGGAAATGGAGCCCAGTGACACCATTGAGAATGTCAAGACCAAGATCCAAGATAGAGAAGGAATCCCACCAGTTGGAAGACGGCTGTACCCTATCTGACTACAACATCCAGAAATAATCTACCCTGCACTTGGATCTTCGTTTGAGGGGGGCAAGTGGGTTTTTTTGTGGGTAGTGTTCTTGCCTCTAGCGTAAATAATATGTTGATTAAAGTGTCTTCCCATGTCATTCAAAATAAATTTTAATATGAATAAATATTTATGTTTTAAACTGGCTTGAAGGGCCGAATGGCCTACTCCTGCACCTGTTTTCTATGTTTCTCTGATAAATGCCAGGGAGGAAAGGAATGGCTCAGTGCGAGACCTCGGTGTCATGGTACACCAGTCATTGAAGGTAGGCATGCAGGTGCAGCAGGCAGTAAAGAAAGCGAATGGTATGTTGGCTTTCATAGCAAGAGGATTTGAGTATAGGAGCAGGGAGGTTCTACTGCAGTTGTATAGGGTCTTGGTGAGACCACACCTGGAGTAATGCGTGCAGTTTTGGTCTCCAAATCTGAGGAAGGACATTATTGCCATAGAGGGAGTGCAGAGAAGGTTCACCAGACTGATTCCTGGGATGTCAGGACTGTCTTATGAAGAAAGAGTGGATAGACTTGGTTTATACTCTCTAGAGTTTGGGAGATTGAGAGGGGATCTTATAGAAACTTACAAAATTCTTAAGGGGTTGGACAGGCTAGATGCAGGAAGATTGTTTCCGATGTTGGGGAAGTCCAGGACAAGGGGTCACAGCTTAAGGATAAGGGGGAAATCCTTTAAAACGGAGAGGAGGAGAACTTTTTTCACACAGAGAGTGGTGAATCTCTGGAACTCTCTGCCACAGAGGGTAGTTGAGGCCAGTTCATTGGCTATATTTAAGAGGGAGTTAGATGTGGCCCTTGTGGCCAAGGGGATCAGAGGGTATGGAGAAAAGGCAGGTACGGGATACTGAGTTGGATGATCAGCCATGATCATATTAAATGGCGGTGCAGGCTCGAAGGGCCGAATGGCCTACTCCTGCACCTAATTTCTATGTTTCTATGTTTCTATGGAGGGGTGGGTGGAAGGGCAGGGGGGTACACTTAGGAGGCCTTGTAGGACCTCCACGGGCACAGCCTGGCAGTAGGAATTTCCAACTGCCTTCAGGTTTGAGAATCCCTCTCATAGTCATAGGATGATACAGCATGGAAACAGGCCTTTCAGCCCAACTTGTCCACACCGACCAACATGTCCCAGCTACACTAGTCCCACCTGCCTACGTTAGGCCCATATCCCTCCAAACCAATCCTTTCCATGCATCTGTCTAATTGTTTATTAAACGGTGCGATAATACCTGCCTCAACTACCTCCGTAGCTTGTTCCATGTGAAAAAGTTACCCCTCAGGTTCCCATTAGATCTTTCCCCTCTCACCTTAAACCTATGTCCTCTGGTTCTTAATTCCCTACTTTGAGCAAGAGAATCTGTGCGTCTCCCTGATCTATTCCTCTCATGAATGTGTACACCTCTATAAAATCATCCCTCATCCTCCTGCGCTCCAAGGAATAGGGTCCCAGCATACTCAACCTCTCCCTATAGCTCAGGATTTCGAGCCCTGGCAACATCCTCGTAAATCTTCCCTGCACCCTTTCCAGCTTGACAACATCATCACATCATTGCATAAATAATATTTATGGCCTCATAAAAACTGTCAGTGTGGGCCGCAAGCAGACCACTAGTGATAATCGAACAAGCCGTTTCAATAATTGGATCAGGGATAGATCTATCGATGCCTTAGAATCAGCAAAGCTGGACCATGTGAGGGATGGCCTGGGCTCTCCTGCCCAAATGGGCACAGGGCACCTTGATCTCAGATCGGGACCCATCTTCAGACTGATTGTTGGAGGTGAGAAAGAAAATTGGAGGAGAGGTGTGGCCGGATGAAGCCCGGAGAGTGATAGGTGGATAAAGGTGGAGAGGAGGTAGGGGCTGTGTCGGACAAAGGCAAGAGGTGAAAATGATAAAAACTGGGAGATAAGGATAGAAGAGATGCAAATCGTGAAGCCAGAGGAAGGATGATATTGTGAAAGAGAGAAATGGGTGAGAGTCTTGGTGGGGCACAGGGGGAAGGAGCTATAATTACAGGGGGAAAGGAAATATATATAATTATATATTATACTATATTAAGTGGGACCCGGTCGGTCCCAGCTTCACACTGGAGGGCTGGTCCCCCAACGCAATATTCCACCTCTCCATCAATTCAAATATTGATGGCCAGTGGGGGGGTGGAAGCTTTCTGGAGCACTAGCATGGTGTTGTGGGCTGAAGGAACTGGTTTGCAGAGGGTTAGTATGGACATTGTGGGCCGAATGGATTCTTGGGCTGGCAGCTCAGTCACTGAGCACACACACACACACACACACACACACAAACTTTCTTGAATACTCACACTGGTGAGCGCGGCCTCTACACTTTGGGACTTCCGCAGTCAGCAGTACTTTTGCAATCAGCGTGACCTCTGCACTTACAGGAAATGATGCAATCAGCACAACCTCTGCACTCAGCAGAAATTACGCAATCAGCGTGACCTGTCCACTAAGCGGAAATCACGAAATGATCAGGACTATTGAACCAAACACAGTCAGACCTAATAAAGCATTTATTCCTTCCAAACACAGTCGGACCTAATAAAGCATTTCAGTTTCAAGCACAGGCAGGGCAGCAGGCCAAACAAATCATGGCATTGTCATTAAGGGCTAACAAATCATTTATTGCAAGTACATTGCAGACTCACAGTTAAGTTGATTCACAGCTTAGAATGAGAGTCGTGGCCTCTTCCTTGCGATCTTGCAGAGTGACTGAGTCACATCCAGGCATCCAGGGTTTTATAGCCCCCCCCCCCCCCT